>NW_003303648.1:181889-184014 GCF_000142945.1 Phytophthora infestans T30-4 | reverse complement strand
TCGTACCAGGGCAACAATGTTCGACGCCTGGATGCAGTGGAGGGCTGCCCGCTGCGTGCGGACCACGCCAAGGCGGACACCCTAGCGGACACATGGGTCCCGATACTCAAACAACGAGTCCGGGACCCGGGCCCCCAGGACGCGGTGGCGGCATGGATGAAAAAGGTGGAGGACCCGACAATGCATCAGCAAGCGGTCACGAGTCAGATCACGGAGGCGGAAGTAGCTGTAGGATTAAATGACTGCAAGAGCGGCAAGGCGACGGGGCCGATTCATCTGGGAACGACTGGTATCGCAGATACAGAGCGCAATTGATCCCTATCTTCACCTGGATGCTCAATAAATGGTACTATGAAGGAGTGCTCCCACCCTCTTTCCTGGAATCCAATATCTACTGCATCAAGAAAGGCGAAAACCTCCGAGATGCACTTAATTTTCGCCCCATTGCTCTCCTTAACACGGACCACAAGATCTTCGCAAAGATCCTTACCACGCGTATTCGACCTACTGTCGTGGACCGTATTCATTCGAATCAAAACGGGTTCGTCCCAGGGCGCACAATCCATGCGACGCTGCACCTATTTGAAGCCGCTCAAAGATTAATGGAGTCCGCCGCCGAACAGGAGGAGGGGATTGTCTTATTCCTAGATTTCATGAAGGCAACGACTCGCTGTCGCGAGGTTACCTTCTAAAAGTGCTACGACTCGCTGTCGCGAGGTTACCTTCTAAAAGTGCTACGACGTCATGGGTATCCAGAGCAGTTCGTTAAAACGGTAGAGCTCCAGCACGATGGCACGTCGGCTAGATTCCTGGCCAATGGCTTCCACTCACGAAGGGTCCAAGTGGCTAGTGGCATACGTCATGGATGTCCCTGGCCCCGCTGCTCTTCATACTAGCCCTGGATGCGCTCTACCAACAGCTGGATAGACATCAGCAATTAATAGGGATTCACCTCCTCTCTACCGGCGGAGCTGTTGGGATAAACGTCGCGGGCTACGCGGATGACACGGCTTCATGCCTAGCATCCCCGCGGGTTGATCCCACTGCTATTAGTCATCACCGACGCTTTTGGGGCGGCGCACGGGTTGACGCTAAACCACAAAAAGACTATCGTGGTCGCTCTGCATCCGGGGGTTTACCGTCCGATACGGTCCTCCCCTCACCCCTACTGCTCCAGCCTGTCACGGACGCGGGGCGGTATCTGGGTATTGAGGTGGGAAGTAGACCGGACCCGGAGCGAACATGGCGGCTAGCAGACAAGCAGCTGGGAACAAGACTGACTCTGGTCAGATGTAAGACGTTTACAATAGACCACCGCAGCGTTATCGCTGCGGCGGTGATCATCCCGAAGCTGACATACATAGGTCAACATGCGTGCCCTCCCTGAATACCATCGCCCGTATGTCGAAGAAACTTAACAACTTCGTATGGCATGGGACCTTTGCACTGGATATCCCAGGCTCGAGGGCCTGGATGAACGCGGACTTGGCAGCTTTGCCCAGATCAATCGGTGGAATGGCGATTCCCAATTTACGGACTGAGCTTCTAGCGATGGCCGGAACGACAGCCACCAAGTGGACGCTGCATGGAATCCTACAGGCCCACATCGTGAGAGATATTCAACTTGCCAAGACTTTGACTTCAGGGCAGCTGACACCACGAGTGGTACTCTCTCCAAACATCGGCCACCAGCATCCCGGGCCCTATCGGATTCTCCTATCGATGTGACAGTCCGGAGCGTCGGTGGTGGCACGTACGGCCGAGAAGGAGCCCTCGCTTGCCTCTCCAAGTCAGGTTGGAGCCCTCTATCAGCTTGCCTGCCACTTCGACCTGCTGACTTTCGAATGGGGATCTGGAGGAACGTCACCTCCGAGTCGATGGGACCAGACTTTGGAACTCGACAACCTGGCGACATTCCATCCAGAAGAAGCTGCTACGGTGTGTGCAGTGTGTTATTGATGGCTCCCGTATGCACAGTCTCGGACCTCCGACTTCCTGACGGGTAGCAGTGGACAGCACCGTCGAATGGGACGACAATTTCAAGACTCTCCTGCGACGGGAGAAGTCGTGCTTGCTGGACAATATGGCATTGGAACGTGTGCTCCGCGAATGGTGGGCGTAGGAA
>NW_003303648.1:179184-181338 GCF_000142945.1 Phytophthora infestans T30-4 | reverse complement strand
GTATTCGCCAGCACCAACGTCATTGGTGGAGGTCCCGCCAGCACTACAGGACCGCCATAGTCGCACGATCCAGGTCCAAGGGCATCTCCAGCGCAGCTCGGCGTCAACGCTGCTGGGATACGTCCAGCACCCATGCTGTTTCTGGGCTGGCACAGTTGGAATGGCGTCGACTTCGTCGGATTGTGAGGCTCGGCCCATGGGGAGAACAACTCCTTTACAAACTCAAGACCTCTGCTTGCTCACTGTACGACCCGACCAGAGGGTTTCCGGGCTGTCCTCATCGAGGTTGCGTCAGGGAGCGCGGGGTTGACCTGTATCACGTCTTCTGGACCTGTCCAGCAGCAGCAGTGCGACTTCGGAGCGTTTTTCTTCGGCGCTGGCGATGGGAGGGGTTATCGTCGTCTATGCTTGTATCAGCCATTTTTAGCCTCATCCTACCAAAACTACCCGCCGGCATCTGGCAGACTGTGATGCACCTGCACCCAGAGCTAACGACGGCAGCTCTGGACGAATTTACCCCGGTGATTACGGAAGTGGCGGAAAGTTGCTGGAGAGTGGGGGTGGCCTTATTTTTCACGGAGTCTGGAGATGGAGGGTGGCTCATTTCGACCCCCTCAACAACGTATCCGAGGAGCATCACTCCGCCTCCCTGCGATACCGTATTCCTTATGTGATTGGCGAAAGTCATATTCTTGAGTGTGGTCCAGCCTATCCGCCACCATAAAAGATACCTGCATCGTTAAAACCGTGTAACGTGTAAAAAAATGTATTTGTCGCTAAGCACATAAAGCGCGACAACGCTAAATTTAAATCAATTTGATTGGCTGCTGGATTTGTCGCTAATGACCGAGCGTCGCCAATCACATAAGGAATACGGTACAGAATAATGCAAGGCTGGGTGGAGTACATATCCACCTCCATCAGAAGTCGCCAACGATACTGTACGACCGGGCTGCTTGCATAATGCTACACGTCCTCACGGTTCCCGAGCTGCTGTCGCGGGAAATGACCACGACTGGGCCCTGGTGGTACATACTATTCTTTGACGGGGGGTCGCGTGGAAATCCAGGCCCAGGAGGAAGCGGCTCCGTAGTGCTCAGAACGAAGCTTGATGGGACCGGCACGACAGTATGCTGGGTAAGCAGCATGGCATACGGTTCTGATCGTATGACCAGCAATCTAGCTGAATCCATGGGCCTACTGATGGGTCTCAGGGCATGCCTTCGGGAGGGGTGGTCCCCCTTTATGTCATAGGTGACAGCCACTTGATCTTGCAGCAGCATAGAACGCGGAAACCGCCCAGGGCGGCACATTTACAGAGCGTGTACTTCCAGTGTCAACGGGTCGCAGACCTGTTTACAGTGGTTAAATGGTAGCATCACTATCGTGAATACAACCGGATGGTTGATGCCTTGGCTAATATGGCCATGGATGAGAGGCGTAGTGTCCAAGTCAAGATAGTGCCAGGAAGCGGTCCCACCGAGCAGTGGGCAGTGGTATCGCCCTCGTTAAAGCCCATTTAATGACAGCAACACGATTGGGGGATAAATGTGCTGTAAAGCTTAAAGCACAATTATATTTTCACATTTTTAAATTCGGTTAAGTACGTATTTAACAGCAGCCTTTCATTTCCAGTTATCGAGCAGACGAGGCGACCAAGGAGACATCATAGGACACTGTTGCAAGACAGCTCTTAGAGTATGTACAAGGCCACCACTCTTCAGTAATGGGAACAATTGTTGAAGAAAGTGATTCTGAGTGGGTGGACATAAGCAGCATCAGTGACATCAGTGAAACTGCTTCTCTGTCTCCTTCTCTTTCAATGCGCCCTATTAACGCTGTTGGTACGATTCATTCACTAGATCATCTTTAAAACGTGTATTGACACTTATTCTCTTTTACTCTAGCCAACAAGCGTACACATACGCACGATTGTGCCAATTTCTCGAAGAGAAGGCGCACCGGTATTTGTGATGCTGACATTTACCTTTTGTTTTCTAGATGTTAAAGACTACTAACGTTTGTGTACTATGCAGATAGAACTAGCTTGAGCACAGCGTCAGCATCCCAAGACCCTAATGCAAATGACCGCGTTCCTCGTGAACGTAAAGGTTCCTTCCTGGAAAGCCAGAGTTGAAGTGACCACAAATGCTC
>NW_003303648.1:171385-178768 GCF_000142945.1 Phytophthora infestans T30-4 | reverse complement strand
TTTTATTAATTTTAAGGTATCCATGGTTCTGCTAAGGATACTTTGGTTTGTTTGAAACAGACTAGAACACACAACCACCTTGCCAATTCAGCAATTGCATCCACGTATATAGGTGCAGCATCAATTGATGCCCACCCAGAAGTCGGAGATCATGTCGTCGACATGGTAACTGTAGGTGGGGAGCCTCGCAAAATCACGCAATTTTTGTCGTCTAGTCTAGGTAATGGCGTTTTATATCTAAATTTATTGGGCAGAATCACAACTTACGTAAGTTTGTTTGTAGCACGACCTGTCACGCCTCAGCAGGCTTGTAATATTATTCAGCGGCTTGTTGGGAAAGCTCGGCAGAAGCAAAATTACAGCGACTACTTGATGCTCTCGGTGGAGTTAGTGGCAACAGTGTCTTGCTCTTGCAGGATCAGATGTCTATCACGTCTGCAATTGTGATTCAAACGTCGATACAGAAAAATATTTGCGAAGTGGGGTGACTCTCTACTGATGGACTGGACGCACTCCACTAATAATCTGGGATATCATCTTGGTAGGCATTACATGCAATAATGTTGTGCGAGCAGGTTTATTAAAACTGATTGTTCTGTTTTGTAGGGAGCTTGCTGGTGACTGGACCAGCTGGGCGAGGCATCCCAGTGTTAGACTTCGTCACGTTAAATGAGCAAGCTATATCCATGGAACATATTCTCAACTTCTTCAAGGCAAAGAATCCTGGCTGGAAACAGATACAAACGGTTGTCATCGATAAAGATTTCGTTGAATGGCGGGTTTTAGAACGGTGTTTTCCGCAGGTGAAGGTTTTACTATGTCAATACCACGCAATCACATACTGGAAGAAGCTTCTCCGTCGGCGCCAGTTTGACCTACGCGTTTCGGATCGCAAGGAGATCGAGAAGTTCTTTTTGATGATGCTAAAGAGGTGCGCAGCCCTGATATTGTTTAGTGCTGGTTCTACGTGAATTAATGCTCAGTGTACACGTCTAATGTGATTTCGCTACAGCAAGTCAGCTTTTGATGAGAACTACTACGAGTTTAAGAACTTTTGTGAGGGGAAATGCCCCGCCATACTATCCTATTTCGATAAGAACTGGAAGACATGTAGCACTATGTGGGCTTGCTACGTTCGGTCGCGTTATTTTTCGGCTGGCAATACAACTACGAATCGAGTGGAAGCTAATTGGAACCAACTAAAGGCGCTGCTGAGTTACCGTCCGGGTTTGGATGGAACGATTGGAGGTCTTTTGTGTTATCAGGTAGCGGTTATGCGGCAATTTGCAAACGCGTTGCGTTTGTCATCGTCACGCTCCCGTCAGGCAGATGCAGTACCAAGCTATCTGCGTCCAATATCAGCGGTGCCCAGTGAGTACACGTATCAGCGTGTCCGTCGAGAATGGGACCTTTTGCATACGATTATGGATGGAGCTCGTTGCACCCGATATGGAAATACTTCGAAGTGGGAGGTCACCTCAAACTCCCATATTTACGTTTGCGATTCAGAGGTGTGGAGCTGTTCATGCCTATTTCACAGCAGTATTAAATTACCTTGCCGTCACCTTCTGATGATAGCGCGAGATGGACTTCGACTGCCAGAGTTCCCAGATAGCGCCGTTATTGCACGCTGGAATATTTGCGTTAGCTCAGAGCTTTTCACCTCCTTTCAGACGGCGTGCATGGAATATCAACAGCACTCGGCTCAGTATCTGTAAATTCTAACGAGAAAGTCGGAGTGAAGAGTGTTATTCATGTTGATGACAGTGACCAAGAGGTTGATCCACAAACTCATCCACTTCCCAAAGCGATAAATCCCAAACCAAGTTACGTGGAGTTCATGAAGCTGAGACGCAGGGAAAAGGCTGAAATGGTAGTTCTCTCATCTGCAGAAATATATCGCTATGCGCTTGCTCCGCTTGAGCCATTGCTGAACCAGCTATCAAATATGTCGTCGAAGAAATTTTACGAACATCTTGGTAATTGGGATAAAATTTTATCGAAGTCACTTCGGCATAGTGATTCCTCGGGCTGCAGCGATGGTAGCACTGGAGATGGCGTCCAGGATTTTGCGCATGAGAATGATGATAGAACAGCTGACCCGCAGGATGCTGATATTTCAAACGTTTGAGATGAAGATGACGCAGAAAACTGCTCGTTCTTTGATGTATTCGAGTTCGGAGTGAATGACGATGATATGATCGGTGAAGTTGATGCAGACACCAACAGCGATTATCGCAGGGGTACCGGGGCTCCCAACAACACTAGCAGCGGCAGACGGACACCTGACACTAGCTTAAACAGCGCTGACAGGTCAGAGAGTTGTGGACGAACAGCTTCGGTAATGGTGAATCCAGCAAATAATTCTACCTTAGCGTGTCGAGCAACAAAGGATCACAACAAGATTGCCGAGTGTGAAGTCGGGAGCTTTGCGTTGAGTACTCGGAGAAATGGTGATATAGATGTTCTTAAACTACCAGCAAACAAGAAGCGCAACACGACACGAAAATCCATGAAGCAGATCCAACTAGTTCCTGCACCGCGGAAAGCAATAATTTCCTGGCCTAATATTTCGGTCCAGTTATCTGATCTACTCCGGTGTGCTAGTGTTACTTCAGATTTTAGTGTTGTCAAAAGGATTCTCGATGCGTATCCTCGTGCAATGACCGACGCTTTCTTATTTGGACGGGAACCCGTTTGTCGCCGCGAACTGGTTTGTCCGGCAGATTTCGAGTATAATTTCGTGGTTCCGATAGAGATAGCGAGGCCTATGGAACGAGTTTCGAACCAGGAAAGAGAGCAAACCCGCAGTTATTAATCAACTGAGGTCGATTAATAACGAAGAGCACTCTCAACGGCACACGGAACTCATTGTGAGCTACGGCGAACTGCGTAAAAAATTCACGCGGTACATCTTTGCAATACGTTTCCCCTGGTGTGAAAACTGAAAGTTACATTGCTTGTTGTATGTAGACGAGCTGTATTCCGTCTCACGAACTTTTATTCTATATCACGCATTTGCACTGCTTGGGAGAAGGATGTAAATTGGTTGAGCATGTCGTGGAAAAAAGAAGAAAATGGCGAAGTGGGGCTTTTTAGTTTAGAGTCTCACATAAATTCCGGACGGGAAGGCGGTCGTGATCGAGGTTGTGGGGATGATATTATCGCCAAGTACAAATCGGCGAGCTTTCAGACTGCATTCATGCTGCCATCGGGAAATTTTTCGGTGACTTTCAACGATGTGGTCGGCTCGGTAGCTCGCAATTGCTTTCTCACGGACACAGTGATTCAAATGTGCCTGCAGTATTTGTGTGATCTGCGAGATAGCTGCCGTGTTTTTGAAGCTAGTTTTGGGTTGGCTTCGTGGCCTTCAACACCCACTATCCAAGACCAAAGGACCCCAACCGGAGACGAAATTGTAGAGGACTTGTCTCTCATGAAATATCTAGTGTACCCGTGCAACATATCATGCGAGCATTGGACTCTTCTTGTTGCGAAAGTCGGTTTCAAAGAGAAGATTTCGGTATTATTGTACGACCCTATTGGCAAGTACGAGACGGAAACCGAGCGTGAATGGGACCACGGGATGTATGCATTTATTCAGCAATGGCACAAGGACTGGATCAAGCAGCGAGTGGAGTGGAATAAAAATCGTGCTTCGAACAACCAGCCTACGCTTCCCTTACTCAAGCTTCCCAAAGTAAAGAAGAAGATGCTGCGAAACCCCATCCAACCGATGGGGCAAGTTGCGGAGTGATGATATTGGCTCGAGCATACGCGCTTGTGAATAATGTAACGGGGTTACATAATGTGGAACACACAGGGGTACAAAGTACCCGGGGAGTTATCAAACTCTCAGTACATAAGTTGGAGAGTTAACAAGGTCTCTCAGTACGTTGGCCGAAAGCCACACGTTATGCATTTGATTAGGTTTAACTATGCTAGATAGTTAAACAGATACATATACCCCTAGGCGGCTTGGCCGCAATAATAGTAAATAAAACACTTCTGGTTTTGAAGCATAAAAGTTAAGGTGTTAACTTTGAGCCCTGGTCTTGGGCTGTAAGTGTCCTTTGGATAAGGAACTTAGTATTAGTGACTCTTTGAGTCGAACGTCTTCCTCTGACGCTAAAGCTACGGCAGCCCCGCTGCAAATAACGTGACGCGATTCAACACAAAGCGAAGTGTAAGTATGTCCTACGTTAGATCCATGCGACTTCGAACGCTTTGGCTTTTGCTGTGCTACTCAAATGAGCAGTCCTTTCCACAAGAGCGCCGAGCCAGCTGCAAAGGCATACAAGACCAATTACTGAAGTACTTTGGGTAACACACTAAACGTTGATAGCAAGTCACCTCAGTAGTGTAGTGCATCTGAAATACATGAACAAATACCACCGTACTTGTGATTCACGGCCGATACTTTGATTCGCTCATTGACGTGCGAAGGCCTCATGTCAAAGACGCAGGAGGATCGGGCACTGTGGGCATACAGGTACTTCATCAAGAAGACCCAACGCTACTGTCATAAATTTAGAGATTTCACGATAAATGTGCGCTAAGTTATAGCACATTTATGAGTAACCGAGCATGATAAATGTGCTTTAGCGCGTTAAATGTGCCGTTAGACTGTTGTGTTGTTGTCATTAATTGTGCTCTAACGAGAGTCGCAGTGGTATACACACATGCGGCTAATGACGTAGGACATTGGCTGCAGCGGGAATCGGATAAGGGCCTCTTGGGGTCCGCCTCTCCGCTGTAAGCGGAGTAGGTCGCCTTATGCCAGTAAGGCATAAAGCAGGGCGTGTGGATTGAGACAGCCGTCGTCAATGTCATGGGGTGTCGTTAGGTACTTCTAGTAGGTTAAGTGACAACCATGTTCCACAAAAAAATAGATTCTGGGAATGTCGCCCCAGATTTAGGTCTGCAGAAATCGCTCCAGTTTTGACAATAATAAAATGATTTTTCAAAAATTGTCGTAAAAAGCGAGTCCACGTGTTATTTTGAAAGTGAGTGGGTTTAAATGCTAACCTTTATTAAACCGCAATGTTAATGAAATTCACGAGGTTCCTGAATCAATGTATCCTCTACAAAATGGTTAAAGCGCGTGATTGAGCTTTCCCAAGCCGCAACGCCCATATCAATAAAACTTCGTGGTACACTTCGAACACCGAGGGCGTAGGCGTCGTGACTTGCTGTTGACTGTCGATGCGATTGTATCACCGTCGTTGGGCCGAGATCCGACGCTTTGCCGTGCTGAACAATTAATCGAGTGGTTTCTTGAAACGAAATGGGGATTTCTGCCACTGGTTCAATAAGTCTCTTGAATATAAACACCGATCGATCTTGCTCGATATATTTCCGGCCAACCTTGCGTATAATCACCCGGACGTGAACACTACCCGCAGTGAATGCACTACACAAGCATTGCTGTAGAGTATTCTCGCAGGTGTCGAAGTGCTGTAGCCATAGTTATAAGATAACACGTTAGAGACCACAACTATTTATATAATATTATCAATTACCAAAAAAAAAACAAGTGTACCTGAACAAAGGCAGGTTTGGGGCATTGCGGGTCTTCCCTGGCCATACACCTCCAAACAGCTTTCTCCGTGTCGTGCAAGCAGAATGGAACTGCGTAGCAATTCAAGAATTCCACAAATTTCCCTTCCGCTCTGCTATTCGACGTTGTATTATTTCTTCCAGGACATGGCACCTCATGCATTCCAACTTGTTGGAAAAAGTCGTCCACTCGTGCATACATGTCATCCATCCCCTGTTACAATTCGTGAAACACTGTATCATTGTCCGTCGGCATTGTTACTCCTCCCGTATCCACCCCATATCGTCTGCATAACATGATCGACGATCCCACAATCTGTATTTAAAATAATGAGTTTTTAATAAATATATACTTCAAGTAAGAAATAATTCGTACCTCGTTCCGTAGTCGTCTCTTGAATCCTTTAAGCAATTCATTCGCTTGACGTATTTTCAGTGTCATTTCTTCTATCAGTTTTGTATTCTCTTCTTCGCTTTTTCTCCTTCTCGCTATTTGTCAGCCACATATTTCTTCCCAGCTTAAAGCACGTCGAGAAGCTCCACGTATCAGCGAATCCAGCTGCTTATTAGCACGAAGCGACTGCGTTTCATCCGCATTGTGTGCTTAAGTTGCTGCAAATCTGCACTCAGGTGCTTCTCCGCCTTCCGCAGCATCAGCAGCTCATCCCGATGCTGAAGACGCCATGAACTGCGCTTCGACACACGCTGCGGACTATCTGAAGACTTGACCATTTCGGACGCGATGGCGTCCCCGTTTTCCGCCATATCGCAGCCCTCTAGTAGCGACAGGATGGCGGCCTCATCCAGTCCGAAGGTCTGCGCCATGGTCTTTTCGGAAACTGATCCGCACACTAAAAATGGATCCTTTGGTGTCTTGAGTTGCGGGAAGCACGGACTAATTTCAGGCAACTTATGCCGCGGAAGTCGTTGGCGACGGATGTGCCGGATACCGGAATTAACCCTTTCGTCACCCCCATTCATTTCTATATTAAGCCTTACATACTTTAATCAAGTTAAACTTTCAAAACGGTACATCATGTAGGGTTTTAGTATATCAATTGCGAAGGGGTTTTGCGAGCTTATTAATCGCATTTGAGAGGGTTTAATCAAAACAGTACATAATGTATGGTTCAGATTGCTGCAATATGATTTGCTGAAAATAATTGACGGCACTGATGATTCGTCGAAAACACACGAAAATCTTCCTTCTATCCCAACATTGGCACAAGGTGCAGTACCGTGAATGACAGCCTTGCCACAGTGGAAGAAGGTGGCGATGCTCCATGGAGGCAGAGTGGATCTCGGAGGTCCAATTTGGACCTCACTTCTGAAAAGCTGCGAGCTAGAGGAGTTAGGAACTGAGCGCAGAGATGGCTGAGCGGGCTTCAAAGCGTCAGCGCAGGTCTCAAGCCAGCAACACACCACAGCTTTCTCGAGGTGTGGCACTTGTATAGTCACTAGACTATAGACTACGGGTAGCAGGTGATAACATGTTTGTTTCTTATTTTATGCAACAGATAATTCTGTGAATTTCAAGGACGTTTGGAAAGTGTTACGCCGTGTGGGATGGTCCTATAAACCCTCGTCGAGTAGAAGTTTGGATTTGCGCTATCGCTACGTTCGTCCTGGAGGCAACCCAAATGGAATAAATGGTCAAGACTATTTCTTGGGGGAAGAAGCACTTGTTGGGTACTTCAACAGTGCGTATGCAGATGAAGCACCTTACGTGAAAACTGGTAACTCGGTCGGAGTATTGCATAGTGCTAATGTAGGTACGAAGAGCAGTGCGATTGATGAGCTTGATGCCCTACAAGTTGGTGCGAA
>NW_003303648.1:164366-171285 GCF_000142945.1 Phytophthora infestans T30-4 | reverse complement strand
CGTTACTTGTAGGCGTCAAAAGACGAAGTGCAGTATCTTGTATTAGTATTAGGAAGCCACCAATAGCTTTACACCAGCCATTAGTGTCTGTATAGTTTAAGCCAGTCGTACCGACTTAAACAGGACCTCCTAAATCTCATTATAATATTTTGGAGTGACTAAGGTCAAGGTAATCAAACTGTTTAGAGGCTACTTCAACAGCCTCCCTGCCTCTGAACATATTTTATCAAACTGACAATTCTATGTTATAACAGAGGTAAAATTTTCCTTAAAGGACTTTTCCTCAGTCCTTGAAACGCCGCCAGGAAGTCGCTTAGGCTAGCCGATCTGACTTTGCCCTGCAGTTTCTGCTAGGGAAGGAGGACGCTAAGTGACACGCCTGGTAGGAACTCAAGGATGGAGCCCAACATGTCGTCTCTACTTGCCGCTGCTACGAAGCAGGCTCCCTCGCATCGGTAGAGGCTATTTCGGTGGGCACAGAGCCCTTCCGATCTGCAAAGAGCGCTTCTTATGAGGGAGAAGAAGAAGCGGGCGCCGCGGACAGCACTGCAGGTTGCGCCAGTTCTCATCGCCACGCTGGAGGAGGGGGGAAGGGGCTTCTCGAGCACACGTGGCCACCACTCCATCGAAGAAGTCACTAAGCTGGGGTATTTAGTGATGATGTCATTTGTCACACAGAAACCACAAAATCTACACATTATGACACCGACTACGTGTCCAGAGTGACACAAATGCTGAAAGTGAAAGCGACTGAGATGTACTGGCGTATCTCTAACAAATTTGTTGTTAAGCATGGATTATTATTGATAAACTCATGTGTCTAGATAATTCGGTACTTGACCAGGGAAACCTCAACGAGGGAAAACCTCGTGCGAGCAAAAAAGAATAAACCCCAGTGGGAAAAAATTCTAAAAAGAACGCAGAATATAGACACGCTTCATGCGCTTGTATTATCATGGTATTTCTAAACTGAGTGGCCGGATCCTGCTTTCAGACATTTCATCCTGAGCTTGGCCCTTAGTTCTCTAAACTGGTGCTTATCTAAAGCTTTAGTAAAGATGTCAGCTATCATCTCTTTCGTATTGCAGTAGGTGATGTTGAATTCATGCCGCTCTACTTTTTCTTGCACGAAACAGTATCGTACGTGTATATGTTTTGATCGTCCGTGAAGTTCGGGGTTGTAGCAGATTTTGATGCAGCTCTGATTATCCTCGTATATTGTGTTAGCCTGCGTTGTAGCAAAGCCAAGTTCGTTGAGGAGAAGTTTGAGGAATATCATCTCTTGCATGCAGTGACACAGGGCGATATATTCTGCCTCTGTTGTAGAGAGAACTACAGTATGATGCTTACGCGAAAGCCATGAGATAGGACCGCTAGCTAGCATTGTCACGTATCCTCCAATGGAGCGTCTCGAGTCGGGGCAGTTGGCGTAGTCAGAGTCACTGTAGGCAATTAGTTGATCGGCAAGGTTTTCCGATGTAATATCGGTCGAGCCTCCCAGAAGAAGACCGTATTCTTTCGTTCCAGATAGGTACTTTAGACCACGAATGACTGCTTTCCAGTGATCCATACCTGGATTCGCTAGAAATTGGCTGACCTCTCGCATGTAGAATGCCAAATCGGGTCGAGTGCCTACCATTAAATACATGACACTACCTACAGCTTGTCGATACGGAATCGATTTCATCGCATCTTTCTCTTGCTCACTGCTGGGCTGGCTGCTTACGGAAAGTTTAGCGTTCCGTTCTGCTGGTGTTGCAATAGGGTACGGAATGTAGTCGCTGAAGCGGTCAATGACCTTCGTAGCGTACTTGTGCTGGTGGATAAACATCGTTCGGTTTTTACGGTCACGTTGAATTGACCAGCCGAGTAAGTACTTCACCTCCCCTAAATCTGACATGGAGAAACGCTTTTTCAAGGCTGATTTCAGCTCACTGACGAGTGCTGGTGTAGGCGCAATGATCAGTAAGTCGTCGACGTACACTGCTATGTAACAGGTGATGTCAGCAACTGTGCGTCGAAATACGCATCGATCTTTAATGAGTTTCAGGAACCCGAGATTCTCTAGGAAGGCAGACAAGGTTTGGTACCATACACGAGGCGCTTGTTTAAGCCCATATAAGCTCTTTAAGAAAGTTTACACACTAGGGTGCTCCTTGCCCCGGGATTTTGAAACCACCGGTTGAGCCATGTAGATCTCCCTCTTCCAAGTAGCCATTTAAGGAATGCTGTCTTAACATCCATTTTGATGGACTTTCAAAGTCGAGAAGAGCTGCAATAGTAAGAAGTAGTCTAAGTACCTCCATCCTGATGACAGGAGAGAATATCTCGTTGTAGTCGATGCCATATTCCTGAAGGAATCCTTTGATCACAAGACGCGCTTTAAAGCGGTCGATCTCGCCAGTGCCGGTATACTTTACTACAAAGATCCATCGGCTACTTAAAATCTTCCTTCCTTTAGGAGGGGATACCAACACCCAAGTGTGATTGTCCATGAGGGACTTGTATTCCGATTTAGCTGCTTTACGCCACTGGTTAGCGTGGGAAGACTTCATTGCTCCCCGATACGTAGTGGGCTCAGACACATACCGAATAGCTAGTAATGTGTACAGTAAATGCTGACGTTGCTCCTGTTCGTGTATGCCTTCCTCAGAGTTGAGGGTTACGTCATTGGCTTCCTCAGAGCTATCAATGGCTTCCGCAGAGAGGCGGGGTCGCTTAGGAGTCGAATGATGCGGAGGATCAGAGTCCGTCTCTGTTCGAAAAGAATAATGTATGGCTGTTCGATCAACAGCCTCCCTCAGTGAGGGCAGTACACGTTGGTTCACTGTGCCTGGCGCTGTTGTCATTGCAGGGCCTGATGTGGGTGACGGTGTGATCACTGGTTCTGACACATGTTCAGGCTCCGGTGCTACTGTAGTAGCAGTTGCAGGTGGCAGAGGTACATGTGCAAGTGTAGCGGTAGATTTCTGCCGATTCGTGGACTGTGTGGTCTCTGGAGTAGACGTCAGGCCTGTGAGAGAGGGAAATTCGTCCTCTTTAAAGACTACATCACGACTGTAGATAATTGCATGAGTATTGATGTCCATCAGACGGTAGCCTTTCTTATGGTCAGGCACACCAAGATACATACACAAACGGGCTCAAGCGTCGAGTTTGTCTCGGTATTGCTCCGTGATGTGGACATATCCGCTGCATCCGAATACTTTGATGTACTGCATGGATGGAATACGGTTGTGCCAAAGCTAATACGGGGTTCGTCCATCCGTCTTGGAGCTAGGAGTCATATTGATGAGAGTGGTCACATGACAGACACACTCGGCCCATAACTGCTTCGGTAGCTTTTGTCAAGTAGAAGGGCTCGGACACGCTCCATAATGGTACGCATGCGGCGTTCTGCAACTCCGTTTTGCTGAGGTGTGTATGCATTGGTAAACTGGGCGTGAGTTCCATACTTTTTAAATATGATGCGGCCAAGCTTCTCGTACTCTTTAGCGTTGTCTGCTTGAAGCCGCTGAATCTCAAAGTTACCCTGGTTTGCATTGTCTTCAACACTGAACGCGTACTCTATGACAGATATATCTTGTCTGAAAATATTCCAGGGCTTTCTTCCCTGAAGTCCTCCGTAACAGCCCATACAACTCGCTACGGTTCTTAATTGCATAAGTGAACATGAATCGAGAAAAGTCATCGATGAAGATCAAGAAGTAGCGACAACCAGTAAGGCTAGGCACAGGTAGTGGACCACAGATATCTGAATGGACTTTTGACAAAGGTGATGTAGCACGTTTAACAACTCTATTAGAGTAAAATGGGGAGCGGTGTGACTTCGCTAACGTGCAGGCAACACAAAAGAAATCTGTCTTTGGACCTAGAGGTATAGATCCATCGAGGCCATGTATGGCCTGACTCCTAGATAGGTCATTCAAGACACGAACGTTAGGGTGTCCAAGGCGTTTATGTAAGAGCAGAAAGGAACGTTGCTTACCTGAGGCAATAAGAGCCGCTGGAGGTGCCGCTGGTTTGGCTTGGAACTGATACAGATCCGTGTTGGTAGCCATGAGCGCTTTGATCTTGAAGCGCTGGTCAGTTTGCATAGCGCACTGTTTGCGGTCAAAGTTGAAGCGAAAGTCGTGCTTCACAGCTGCTGGAATTGAAAGCAAACTGAATTGGAGCTGGGGAGCATACAGGACGCCATGAAGGATAAGCTTCTGCATAGTGCCCTTGGAGTCAGTGACTTCCAGATCGACCCGTCCAATGCCTTCGATGGGGATTTGGTTATTACCACCAACCGTAATGGATCCACCACTGGAGGTGATGTCGGTAAACCACTGAGACTCATGGGTGACGTGTCGAGTGCAGCCAGAGTCGATTGTCCAGGTGGGATCGGGTTCTATCTTGGCTTGAGCAGTGAGGCTAAACGGGAGATGGACTGTGGTAGCAACAGCGATGAGACCGGTGTCACGACGTCCTTGGCGAGTTACCTTGCGGTTGTTTCCAGAATCACTGTCGTCGTCATCGTCATTGTCTGACTCAAGCGGGCGGTCCTTGTAGCGATCTTGACCGCGTTGTTTGCCGCCATTTCCGTGCTTGTTCTTGCTACTACTGTTGTTGCCCTTGAAGTCGCGGTTGTTATTATTCTTGCCGTGTCGCCCATTGCCACCTTTGTTCGAGTTCTGGTACGGGTGATCGCGTTTCGAGTTACCCTTGAAGGCGAAGTTAGCAGGTGGCACTGTCCCAGCCTTCACTCGTCCATCTCGCAAATCCTTTTGAAGGCCTCGGCATTGGCGAATGTTGTGGCGTGGGCGATCACAGTAGGAACAGACATTGGCGCTGTCACGGCCTTGGGCTTGTGACACAGGAGGTCCGGTAGCCACTAGAGCTCTCTCACCCTTGGTTGTAGAGGACTCTGGTGTGCCCTTGGCCAAGGTGTAGCGCTCTTGAGCTTGAAGATCGCGAACCTTGCCTTCAATGCTCTGCTTGAGGTCTTCATACGGGATATACTTCCGCTGGCCCTTCCAGATGCGGAGATCGTCCTTCCACGACTTGGGCATCGAGTGGAACAGGTAGATAGACTTCTGTCCCTCGGTCATCACCGATTCGGTGGCTTCTGACGCGGCTTTCATCGCGTTCTCAAGCTTGAGAAAGAGCTCAGTTAAGTCGGAGCCTTCCTCATACTTGATCTCCATCAAGTAGTGTTGAATGAAGTACGGATCACCATGAAAGGCTGCTCCCTCGTACTTCTGGCAGATGTAGCTGAAAATCTCGAAGGATGTCGTGAGATTCTTGACGAGCCGCACGTGCATGTTGTCCATCGTTTTCATCAAGAAGGCTTTGGTCTTGGCTTCTTGTCGACGGCGTTCGCGCTGGCTAAGAGGCTGGCTCTTCTCTTTCTTGGCGCGTTTGCGTGCACGGCGAGCCTCGCGATGGCTAAATGGTCGAACTACCGGGAGGTCCTTCCTCTTGATTGACGTATAGGAGCTGGCTCCAGAGTCTTCGTCCGAGTCCGAGGGCGGCTTGAGCTCGTCGTCGCTCTCGTCGTAGTCCACAGCGTCGGAGTCGATTTCGACGTTCTTGGTAGTTTTGGCATGCGGTTCATCGTTGGCATCAGACATTTCGCTGCCACTGTCTTCACTCTCGTCTTCCGACACACCGTCGTAGTCGGGCTGCTTCACGTAGCCGAGTAGGTGCTTGCCATCTAGTGCTGCGCACACACGGGTCTTCCAGACGTCGAAATTCTCGGCGCCGATGAGACGTGGGAAGTCGTCGCTTGAGGCTTGGCTTGGGCTCATAACCTATAACTCGTATGACAGGTCGAGAAGAAGTAGGGAGAGGAAGAAGACGTTACTTGTAGGCGTCAAAAGACGAAGTGAGTACTTTATTAGTATTAGGAAGCCACCAATAGCTGTACACCAGCCATTAGTGTCTGTATAGTTTAAGCCAGTCATACCGACTTAAACAGGACCTCCTAAATCTCATTATAATATTTTGGAGTGACTAAGGTCAAGGTAATCAAACTGTTTAGAGGCTACTTCAACAACCTTAAAGTCGATCCATCAGTCTTTGATGGTCTGGCCATCCATCTCGGCTGACAGTGTTGGTAAAATGCACTTTTGTCAGCATAATGTGAGCGGTGAGTACTACCGCCACATTCTTCAAGCTGAAGTGCTATTCACGCGCGTCATTCTTTTGCTACCAAAGCCAACGAATTTCGTGCAAGGCAACGCCTCAGCGCATCGCGCTAAGGCTACCACGAAGTTCGTGAAGACGTTGAGCCTGCAAGATCTAAAGCACCCACCGCAAAGTCCCGATCCCAATCCAATTAAACTTTGTTTGGTCTGGAATGAAACGTGAGCTTAACCGCGAGCCAGCCACCTCTCTCGACGATCTAAAGGTCAAGCTTCTACGCTTCTAGATTCGCACCGATGATGATTCTATCTGGAAGTGCGTCGGGTCGATGTCTGGTCGACTTGACGCTGTAATTGCCAGCAATTGAGGTCACACGAGGCTCTGAATAGGACTTGATTTCAGTAAAGGGGGTCTGGGCGGTAATTTATTATGACCGTGTTTTGTAATTTTTGAGTAGTTTTTCGCAGCTAAAAATACAGAGGCTTCTACTTTGCAAATACCCTTTGGTGTTGATGTAGCTAGCACTGTTGTGCTTCAGCTGGTTTTTCTCCCGTCAAAAAAATATACAGTGGGTGATTTTAATGACTATATAAGTGGGGCCAACTGCCCGTGGTAACCGAAGCCGCTGTACAGTACGTAATCATCTTTCAGGTTAGATAAAACTTTCATTTTTGCCTCGGATCCTGACAAATATCTCGACAAGCTGATTCGCTCTGCCTTTCATTTTCAAGCCTAAAAAAAGAGACTGGTAACGTTTTCAAAAATCAAATATTGTATTTTTAATTTTTAA
>NW_003303648.1:160279-164266 GCF_000142945.1 Phytophthora infestans T30-4 | reverse complement strand
GGGGGTTTTGGATCTAGGATAAGGTTGACAAAGTCTAAAGCCCCGCCATTTCCCGTTTGTAACTGGTGGGCCCGCCAGCTTAAAATTTTTTCTCATTCTTCAATCTCGCAGCTTGCCACTTAAGACCCAAAAGCGATGGTCGCTACGGCAGGTAAAGGGCCACCCGGGCGGACACCACGGTTCACGGAGGCAGGTCACCTGCAAGGAGAGACAAAGGAGCGACCCGCGCAGCTGCTGACCAAGCTCAGCGATCGACACCGGCGGCAATTTCTTTCGGGACAGCGCAGCGCTTGGCCGATTTGTAACGCTTGCCAGAGCGCGACGTGGTGGCACCACGTCATCGTGACGGTACTGCTCATGCGTGGCTATACTTTGATGAAAGCGGTAGTGCTGACTCTGTTGTGATTGTAAGTGCTCGTGATGACCGTGATCGTGCTGGCGGTAGTGTTGAGACACAGCTGGCGCTCAGGAGAACGCGGAACCCGCTGAAAGTGCTTTTGCGAAGGCTGATTGTGTATCTTCCGCTGCGGAGGCTAAGCAACCCGCTACCGCAAAGCCGCAGAAGAGACGAGCTGCTAAAGACCGCGCTAAACTAACGACACCAGCCATGGAAGTCCGAAAGGCGACGGGAGTGTACAAGCCATCAAACCCTGGGAAGCCTAGCCAGGACGCCGAAGCCAAGGACGCAGAGGACGTTGAGGTTGACGCGACGGACGTCGCTGCTGAGGCAATGGCGATACCGTCGTCATCCGCAGCACCTACCGAGGCTCAGGTGCCACTAGAACCAGCCGTGGTCGAGATAATGGCCGACTTGATGTCCCATTTGGAGAGCGAGGTCGCGGCTCGCGTGGACAACGATTCGGACACCCCTGCGCGTACTTCTTCACGGAGGTCAACAAAAGAGCAGATTACGCCGAGGCCGCCAGCTCTTGGCACGAGCGGTCGACCTCCCAAGCCTCGGAAGTCAAGTCAATCGAAGAAACGTCGACGTCCTGTTTTACAAGACGACAACCTGGTCAGTGGTGATGACGAGGACGCAGTGGACACTACAGGGCCCCCTCCGGGTCCGTCCACGGGTGATGAGGAGAGAGAAGTGGAACGTCCATTTGGAAGCCCGACGTGTATGATGAGTGGAGACCCAACCCTATGGAGATTGGTGCTGAGCAATGCATTAGGTTGAACTCGGACGAGGAGACGGGATTCGATGAGGAGCCCGAAGAAGAAGACGATGATAGCGGGTGGAGTGAAGACTGGAGCCTCGGCGAGCTCACGGATGAAGACGAGGTCGGTGACCCCAACTCGATGACGCTTCCAGACTCGCTTTGTTTGTCTGCTGCTCGCAACAAGAAGGTTCTCGAGAACATGCGAAAGACTGGGTGGGAATACGGTGCGTTCATGTTGATGCAGTCCAACATAATGAGATCGAGTTTCAGCTTGATCCAACATAAGCTCCAACATATACTAACTATCATTCATCACTCTTGCTCTTGCAGATCCTGACAAGTTTGGCCCCGACCCTACGTATGCTGACCTCTACGACGGACCGTTTGGACCAAGCGAGAGTGTGATGGCTGTTGCGGAAGATCCGCTTGCACTGTTGTTCTAATTTTTGTCACCGAGACTGTGGTTGCAGATCACGTTGGAATCGAACAACTATCAGTCGCAGACACTTGTGCGTCGGGCCCGAGGGATCCGAGACCAGCAGCGCACCAGTGGAGGGGAGGCTGAAGAGTTGAGTGCCATCCGGCGACGGTTGTCAAGCGTCTCTAAGATTGAACCGTGGGAAATTCTTCGCGTCATGGTGTTGCTGATCGCGCGGATGTTGACTTCGATCCGGAAAGGAATCGCCGCACACTGGGGGCTAAAGAAGGTGGGTGCACTTCCGTCCAACAGGTTCGGTCAGTTCATGTCGAGGAACAGATTCTTCCATATAATGGGCTACCTGCACTTCAGCAACAACAAGTCGCCTCAGGCGAAGCTCGACCGCGCATGGAAGATACGACCGGTAGTCGACATGCAACAGAGGACTTTTGCTCGAGGTTACCGCACCCACCCTGTCATCAGCTTCGATGAAGCGAACCTCCCGTCCCGATCACGATACAATCCAGCCCGCCAGTTCAGCCAAGATAAGCCTCATAAATGGGGGACCAAGGTATTCGTCGCGGCGTGTGCCAAGACAGCGTACTGCCTGAGGTGAGTCTGGTTGCGAAGCGCAACTAGCCATTGCTGGTTGCGCTTCGTATTTTTTTGTCCAAGTGCTTATGTTGGCTTGGATCAACATAAGCACTGCTCTCTACAATGTTATCCAACATAAGGCTAACTTTAGATGTATTTGGCGTTTGTATGCAGACTCGAAGTGTATTGTGAAGCCAAGACGCATCTCCGGGCACCAGTACCTGAGGACAACAGCTGTGGAGAAGCCGCTGTGGTCCGGAACATGAATTCTTTGTGCCCGCCTAGTTCTACAAGCCCCTGGCGCTTAGTGGTCACGGATAGATTCTATACCTCGGTGGGCCTGGCGCTAGAACTCCTCCATCGACGAATGTACCTGACTAGCACCATACAAACAGATCGCACTGGATATGCGGATGGAGTGGTTACGTCGAAGAAGTATAAGCAAGTGAATGGTCGAAAAGAGGTAGTTCCTCCTCAGGGCACGGTGAAGATAGCAGAGAGCAAGATGTTCCCAGCCATCACGGCACTCATGTGGATGGATCGTAACCCGGTCCACATGCTCTCCAGCGGAGGCAGCCGAGTCACTGGGACTGTAATGCGTCGTGTGCACGGAGAGATGACCCCAGTACCTGCTCCGGAGTTGGTACGGGACTACCATCGCTGGATGGGTGGCGTCGATATACACGACCAGCTCCGGATGCAGCGCTACAGCGTCCAGCTCAGTTACAAGACGAGAAAGTACTATAAAACCCTGTTCTTCGGGTTGTTCGACATGACGCTCGTAAACGCCTTCATCGTGTTTCGCCACTACCGGCAGACGAACAACCTGAGCGCGGCGAAACACTTCCAGCTCTTCGAGACCTTGATGGACCAGCTTCTGGCCGTGGATTCTATTGAGGCCTTCGATACTATCGCGCAAGCAGCTCGAGCCCAAGCCTGGACTGCTGCGTCTCCAGCCAGATCAGATTCGAGCAGACAAACAGATCCAGACGATGCTATCGCTAATGGGCATACACGGGAGGAGAATCCAGACACCGTAGACGGAGAACACGGACTGAAGCGACGGCAGCGATCCTGCAAAGTATGCGCGCTATTGAAGGTCAAGCCGCGGAAGTACCCGATCTACTTCTGACCCGGGTGCTCTACAGGAAATCGCCGCAAGTATATGTGTAGCGTAGCTCGTGAAGGACGAGCTAAGACGTGTTTCCACGTATGGCATACGGACTGGAACAACGGGAACGACATTCCCCAGCGCCTGCTGATGGACCACAAAGTCCGCGACCGACCGCCTTCACGTCACCCTGGCAAGAAGCGACGTCGGCGCAGCGCGAATGTCGAGAGCACCGTTCAAAGCGACCGCAAAGAAGCTGAAAACGACTTGGACAACGAAGCGGAGGCGAGTGACGCCTAGGAAACCTTTTTCTGAGTGTTTTTAGCTTGTTTTCGTTGCTGGGACACGTAATCAATTAACACGTCTTCTTATCAACATTTTCTATTGGCTCTCGCTTTTCAAGGCAGTTGTGTTAGACGCGTGCTACGATGCAGAAACATGGCCTCCAAATAAGCAGGGCATTTCTTATGTTGCCCAGTCATCTTAAACGATTTTGACAATCACTAGTGCCAACATAAGATGCTGGTAACTTAGATTCGTCTTTTTTTACTGGAGGTATCCTATACTATCCACAGGACAAAACCGGACGGATTCTGAAGCATACAAACTCCCATATTAATTTATGTTGGACCTTCAACATAACAACAAAATATACCCCCCACTTTTGTCACGGGAAGTAAGGGGTTAAGATCAACTTGTGT
>NW_003303648.1:158418-159798 GCF_000142945.1 Phytophthora infestans T30-4 | reverse complement strand
TATGACGGCAGCTACAAATCGAATTGCTGCACGACCCAGTGTATATATTGCAAATCCAACCCTTGCGGTTTGCTATACCAGAACAGCGCAACAGGTTTGTGGATACCAAGAACTTCATTTAAAGCAAGTGTGATGAGAGCTCGGTGATGTTGTGCCCCATGCATGTGAAGGTCAACATTTTACATTGGGGTGGGGCCATTTTTGAGAACAAGAGACGATCTGTATAGATCTACGACCCCTTCCAAAACAAGGACAGCGAAGCGGCTCTGGAACGCATTGTGAAAAATTTGTGTATGCCCTGATCGACCCAGCTTCTGAACTAGGATTTCGCCTCTACCGAGCGTGGCATCAACGTGACGGTTACTGTTGTGGTGTGTACGTTACACACTGGTTGTATTATTACGTGGAGAACTACGTTTTGACGCCTGGAAAAGCGGTTTCGACTAAACGGGGCATCTGTCGAAGAAGAAGCTAAAGGAAGCTCGCTACTAGCTCATCGTCTACAAAACGCTTAGTGTTGAAAAGGACGGTAAACATTATTTTTTTTGCTTCGGCCTAACTTGCAGCAAAGACTCAGTTTACGATGTAAACAAAGTGTCAAAACAAGAGTTCGTAAGCGAGCTTGTCGACTACCACTGCCACGTCTTATTCTGGCGCACAAAACGTCAACAGTGGAGGTCAGTGTCAAACCCGATTCTATTTAAAATTCAGGGTTGGTTCATTCAGTTGCAACAAGCGTCGATCATTGGTCTAAATAGAAAATGTACTCATTTGATCTTGGCATAAAGGCTGACAGGAAGTCGAAAACACCATCATATCGCATAAAATACTTTATCTAGCAGGCTCACGCGATTGATTCACACTCGACTCGATCAGCCGTCCATCCAAATCTACAGTAGAGTCCACAGCATTACCCGAGATCTTAATGCCTGAATAGCATTTTTTTTAGAGTTACCGGTGTAAGATTGATGTGGTGATGCAGCAAAACATTAAAAAGAACAGACACGGGATTGAGATCGCCTTACTGGCACCATGCAGTATGGTAACGACACAACAAACTGTGTCAGCATCGTTCGATCTGGTCACCACTGCACGGGTCTGATTAGCACAATACCCAGCACAACACGATAGGACACCAGCGGGAAGCACGCAAATAGGTGCGGTTGAGGTGAATCTGGCCGGAGGCCAGCGGTGACCAGTGTGCAGTGTGAGCCACATCATTCCAGCACAGCAAACGCGATCGAGTATGCCACCGCGAGCTAGCTGGCGAGAGCTCGCCATCGATGTGGACGCCGTCGGGACCGATGTGGTGTTCGCGAAGCTAAAGTCATTCGACATTGAAAAGTCGCAAGTCATGGGGTGTACTATCTAACCTGGAGG
>NW_003303648.1:155312-156879 GCF_000142945.1 Phytophthora infestans T30-4 | reverse complement strand
ACAGTGAGGAGGCGATTGCTGTGTCGGCGCAGATGGGCAGCAACTACGCGCGAAAGAGTACGAGGGGAAGGGGGGCCGTAGACGGTTGGCCCGTGAACATCCAATGGCAAAGCTGCCCGTGCGACTACTTCTTTGGTTTTGGCGCCTGTGTGCACGTGCTGTATGCACTGCGCGTAACTGCGCACGTCGATAGCAGCGGGCGTGAGGTGTTGGTAAGTCGTAGGAAGATATAGCATGGCGCAGTGGCTGTACTTCCCGAACTGGGGCGGCCTCGTGATGTGGATGCTGCCCTGAGCTTCGAGTGATCCAGCGCACACAAACCTTTTAAGCTGCCGCAGAGCGAGCTTATTAGTATAGTCTTTTTCTGTAGTGCAATAGGAATGCGAGCAGACACTAGAACATCTCACAGCGTGTTGATATTTACAGAGCGCTAGCTAAAGAGAACTGCGGGCACTTGACGAGATACACCGATAGATGTTCTTACTCGTCACCACTACTTTATCCCGTTCTGCTCGGCTCCTTCCAGCAAAAGTCACAGGCGCATTAGAACCACCGCTCGTTGCCGTAGTGCACGGTGATCTGAGCACCTACCTGCACATTCTTAATCATCTTCACGAGCACCCGGACGCGAAAGCGCGTCTGCTGCTCTAAAAAGGTGGCATTCGACTCGCAGGAGTGAGAGATGAAGCGTGTAATAGAGCCACATCGCAAGGCGTCAGCGTAGACGTAGTTATTGTTCACGGATCTGATGTTGTAGAGCAGCGTGTATCCTGTGTTTGTCTTCACGGCCTGTGGTGGTTGCTCCCTCTGACAGCTCTCCACAGTACTCACCCAGTATGTCTCCGAAATCGAGATCCGTGGTCGTGTACACGCCAAAAACCACCCGTCCGGTATCGAACAGCTTCAGCGAGCTTAGAGTGCGAGGTGCGTTACTGAAATGGCGCCCAGTTTGCAGTATTGGGGTATGCAGAAGGACGCCGATGCCACGTTTGTGCAGGTATCCCAAAAGCAGTCACCGACGCACTTTCACGAGTCATAGCTCCCAATATCTGGGAACTTCACCCCGTTGCGCTTGCACGTGGTGATCCTCTCAATCTCTGCTGGCCATGTTACAGTCTTACATAGAGCTCGATACTGCAGCAGCGATCATGCCGCTGCTCTTTTCGGGTGATACAAGGTCAATTGTCTCTCTCACCGCTGACGTTCCAGAGTTGCCCTCACATGAAGAATATTCACCTGACACCGTAGATCCTCCTGCAAATACCGCATCCGGAGTAGAGACGCGGGGTGCTAGGTGGCACGACGTGGCTTCGGTTTGTCTGCGTGATCAAGGAGCTGCTTGCACTGCTCGGTGGCGTTTCCAGCACGATCTCCTCTGGTACATGCTCACGTTCTCCACGAACGGCCTCATATCTCGCTGCGACAGCCGCTTGTAGGGCACTATTCAGCGCAATGGACCTCGTTGGTGCGGGAAAGTGTCTGAAACCAACTCAAACGCCCGAAACTTACGCCACTTTGAGTTGACGGGTGCCAACGGGGGTGCCGAGGCAGTCGGCCACCTTCTTGA
>NW_003303648.1:148868-155002 GCF_000142945.1 Phytophthora infestans T30-4 | reverse complement strand
CAAATACACGAAGAAATACAACTTGATCTTTGGTAGAACCACTCAATCCGACCCAAAGCACAGCGCGTTTAAAACTCCTCGAGCCCCACGGCTGTCTCGCAATCGACAGTGTAGCAGTAATCGGAGCATCACGCCACACTTGAATACCATGTGAGTGCCCCGTCGTACTCCATAGCAACGATCCGTCTTCATCCTCATGCACAGCGTGCGGGGGGAAACCTGACTGGGGTTGCTTGACCCGTGCATCTGACCATTTTGGCGTCGACAACAGCACAATCAGCCGTGTTTGGTCCGCTCCGCACTGCTGGAGCAGATAGCCGACGTCCCTTTCAGACGCCGCATGACCCAAGACAGTTTAGCAAAAGAGGTGGGTGTGTCTCGTTCGGTCATTCGCGACGCGCTAAAGGAAGGTAAGCTGCTGCGGCACTTAAAGGTGTGGATAGTACAATGTTGCACTTATTCCGTCCCGGAGGAAGTAGACACTAGTGCTGTATATACGGCAGTGCATAAGTGGCTCTAGCTCGTATATATACAGCATCTCATGAGCTATGCGCTTGACAAAGATGTGGAGTTTTGCGTGTGTAGCACGAATAACGGTCTATGTTGCACTTCGATCAGTCAGTTGGCCTCGAGAATATCTCTAAAAATCCGAAAACAGTAATAGAGGCAGGACAACTAACTGACCTATACTGAAAGTAAGTCAAGGTAATGCACTTGTCCTGCAATCTGGTGATGACGTCCTGTACGCCAGCCAATGAAATCACTTCGGACCAAATATGTGTCGTTTCTGCCTCCTGTCATCAAACCGCGGTGAGCAAGTGGACTTGAGTGCTTGCCTGATCAAACCATAAACAGTCTCACTTCTGGATCCAACCACGTTTTATTCAACTCTCCAAGACCAAACCTACTCAGAATCAACGCGACGGCGCTTGGCAGGCGATTTTCCGGGCGATCCTGCGGTCTTTGGCGCACGTACGCGGATCCTGCCTCTCAAGACCTCCGGAATGGCCTTGCCGTTCTTGTACTCCTTATGCCAGACGTCCCAGCAGCTCAACATCTTGTCACTCACGATCCACTTCGGCTTTACGCAAAGATATATAGGCCCGGGGAAGTCGCAGCCGTCACAGAAGTATGTCGAAGTAGCTCCGCGCTTGCCATATGGTGTTTTGAGTGTACAGACCTTGCAGTTTTTCTGGACACGCTTTCGCTGGCCGGAGTGATCTCGCCATTCTTCACTTTGCTTAGCCACATGACCAGTAGAATCAGCTTCCTCAACTCCACCGCCTTCGTTAGCAGAAGCTGCTTCGCCTACCACGCATACAGGCTAACTCAGCTGTATGTACAGCTTAACCAAAGCGGTAGATACAGCACAATGACTTACCCGGTTGAAACGTGTTTTCCTCGTACATGTCGTCCTCTGTGAGAGCAAGAAGATCCTGGTGCAGTTTGCACATGTACTGCACGTGTGTCAGAGGCTTGATCTTCATATTCTTGCAGTAAGCGCGATGCACAATGAAGCCGTTGGTGATCGCTAAATCAACAAGGCCCAAGAACAGGGACTTGTAGTATTTTCGGAACTTGATCGAGCGCTGGACAGAGTATCGTTGTAGGCGGAGTTGATCATGGACATCAACTCCGCCCATGTAGCGATGATAATCCCTGATTACCTTAGGGCACGCCACGTAGTTTTGCTCTCCAGTCTTCTCGCGTCGTTGCACACGATCCAACGCAATGTTTCCTCCCACCGAGAGAAAGTGGACAGGTTTGCTGTCCCACCAGCAAATTGATGTCATCCCTTTCACAAGCTTTGGCCGTGCGAACGACAAGGTGCCTCTTGGAATGGTCTTGGGCCTTGAATTCTTCTTCGTCTTTACGTATTGGCAGAAACCCCGACGGTTAGTCATGATAGTGCCAATAGTATAGAAACCCATGAGTAGCAGCTGCACAGCTAACACGATCGAAGTGTAAAATCGATCAACCACCACGAGTCGCATTGACCCATGGTTTGAATGAGTTTTACCAAAAACGGCTCGCATGTTACGCACAACAGCGGCAGGACCTGACTGCATGTCGACCGCGCCGTTCTCAGCATTAAGCTGCTTCCTACCGCAGTAGACTTCAAAGCTGTACATCACGACATGAATATACGGCATAAGTGGCCCAGCTAATACAGCAAAACATGTTTACCTCCGTACCGAATGCAATAAGCAGAGTGTGCACAGCAAAGCATAAATAGCTTGGTGCCCCATTTGTGGGGCTTATCTTTCATATACACGCGGGTGCGATTGTAAGGCGACCGACACGGAAGCATCGCTTCATCAAAAGCCAGCTCAGCGGGGGGGGATAAACGCACGTACAAACGTCTTCTGCAAAACGGTCACCACCGAACGTATTTTCCAAGCACGGTCACGTGTAGCACGGGGGTCTTGATTGCTGTTGAAATGGAGGTTTCGGGTGATTTCCATAAAGCGATCACGGGGGAGGAAGCGTCCGAAAATACCACGAGAGATTGCTCCAAAATCATCCCAGCGCCAGTGATTGGCGAGCTTCTCACGATTTGGTGACACGGTGCGCGCTATCAATGGTCCAATGTAGATGCACAGCTCGTGTGGCATTATTGGCTTCACCGATAGAAATTGTTGTCGGATGTCTCGCCGGGTCTTCGTCTTCGTAGTTGACACGGGTCGACCGGAGCTCCTATTCTTCTGTTTTCGTTCTTCCTTCCTCTCAAAATACGCGTCGACTCGGCTATCCAGTTGTTCATGCATGGAGAAGTTGCTACATTCCGCAATGTGCTGCCAAATCGCCACCGGCATGAACAGGAAAAAGAGGGAAAGAGGGGATTCTCCGCGTCTCAACGCTGATTGGGTGGGCCCGTGATGACCGCTTCACAAACCAGGATACGCGTTAGCATCCGAGACAGGCGTGTATGGATTTCCCAAAAACCCGGTGACGTCGGGGGTTTCAACATCATGTCATCCCGTCTTCGAGACCTCTTTCAACGCGGGGCCGACGACTTCACCAGCAAGAATTTGTTCTTGCCCTCCGAGCGTGCTTAGGAACTTGTCCGCGAAGAACCGCTCTTCTTGATCGTACAGCTCCTCGTCTTCTTCATCAGCAGAGTCGGAAGCAGATGAATCGGAATCACTTCCACACATTTGACTCAAATCATCTCCTTCGGACTCGCTGTCCGAGTCTAGCACGTGATAGCCCTTGTTTCCGTGGGGGTCAGTGTTGATATTGCCGTTGTCGTCGACAATGATGTCTATTGTTGAGCTCCCGTCTAAAACAGTATATACGACATACATATACAGGTTAGTTGAAAAGAGTATCGTGTATATACAACTTTGATCTGGACATACCTGGTTGCCCCGATTCAATATCGTCTTGGTTTTGATGAGAATCAAACACAGCTTCTTTCAAAACAACGCAAAATATTGTTGTATCATGTATATACACCACACTAGACCACGCTTACCGTTAGTCCCCGCTGGATCAAATATCTCCAGCTGGGTAGCACTGCTTGTCTGCGCGGACGACATGTTGGTGGACTCGGTAGCTGTATATACAGCCCAACAACACAGTATATACAGCATTTAGAACACGTACTAGCAATAAGCGCATGTGGGCAAAGCAACATACCCGACTTGGACACCTTGGACGAGACCGGCATGGACGACTTGGTCGCGGACAACTTGCATGACTTAGACGTGGACGGCGCAGACGACTTGGACGCGGGCGACTTGGTCGACGCGGACGGCGTGGACTCCTTGTAGGCAGGAGCCCTAGTCACGGATGACGTGATCGACGCGGACAGCGTGGACTCCTTGGAGGCAGGAGCCTTAGTCGCGGACGACGTGGTCGACGCGGACGGTGTGGACTCCTTGGAGGCAGGAGCCTTAGTCGCGGACGACGTGGTCGACGCGGACGGTGTGGACTTCTTGGAGGCAGAAGCCTTAGTCGCGGACGACTTGGACGCGGACGGCGTGGACTTCTTGGAGGCAGAAGCCTTAGTCGCGGACGACTTGGACGCGGACAACGTGGACTTCTTGGAGGCAGGCGCCTTGGGCGTCTTGACAGTGGGCGTCTCCGGCTTTTTCGAGATTATGTTCGGCGGTTTGGTTGCAGGTGGCTTCGCAGGTTCGGCCACGGTTTCCTGCCTCGCGACTGTCCGTACAAGAAGATCGTTAGTGCGAGGTAAAATACTGATTTACCCAGACTTCCATCGTACCGTCAAGCGCGTAGTTCACAACCGCCTGCTCCCAGCAAGTAGTCGACTCCATCCGCCCCGTTCTTCCACCGCGTCTCGATGCCGCGTGGGGCCTTCGACGTCCAACCAGCAGCGGCGAATGTCTCCCATGCGGCCTTGAACGTCGCGCTTGCCACCCCCGTATCTGGTACAGTATCGTTTCCCGTGATCGGGGCGCTTCCACGCGTGCTGACCATTGCTTCCCACTCGCCCGCGAAATTCTAAACTGAGTGGAGAGGGGAATTGGCGCGAAAGTTACCTACGGAAATCTATTGTTGTGCGAAATGATTGCTTTAAATCTCCAAATATCTATTTCCAAAAATCGAGAAATGAGGAGCTGTTCTTTAATCACCTAACCTGAAAGGATGGGCTCACATGCACTTCTCTTGTACGATATTTGAATTTTGAAGTTTGTATACGCTTTTACAGAAATCAAGTCCATTGGCGTTATGCTGTATTTACAACGTAACGGTCACATAGCCGACACATCGTAACGCAGCTTATACAGCTACCGGTTTCAAGGGGTTAAACCAGCACAAAAACATACTCTGGCTTATCGTAATAATGTTAAGCTAACAGTGCCGCAATACATAAGGAAATGCTAGACCCTATCTCAGAAAAAGTGCATACTGAACAAGAACGACATTTAAACAACCTTATGTGTATTCAAGTTTCACAAAATTTGTAAGAAAATAACGTTTATTCAGTGAATGACTTTAGCACTTTCGAATAATATCCAGAGCTTGCCAAAAAACGCACGGCATTAGTGTTTTACAGCTGAGCTTTTAGCTGTGAGTTAACATGACATGTACATTGTAAGCAATATAAAAAAAGAGAATTCGATTAGGTATGAAATCTAATTAGTCAGCTCTAGAGGATATAATCTAGTTGTTTGTAAGCGTCGTTCCTTGAGTGCTTGTCCTGGGTTGGTTGGTACCGGTATTCACTTTTTACAGCTCCCACGCTGAATAGTTTGTACGAGACCAACCGCGATCTCCTCGACAAACTGAAAGAACGCCCCGTGTCCTCCTGTCTCAAAGAACAAAGTGTGAACGTGGTCTCCCTTCAAACGTTCAACCAGAGTCACAGAGTTTTCAGGCGGGATCATAATATCTTGCTTCCCTGTGATGATGAGGATCGGGAAGCCGGCCTTGGCCACAAGTTCCAATCGCTCGTCCGATACCCAGTGCGTCAAGCACGCCACGCCTTGAGCGACCAGCGCGTGCAAAGGGGGAAAAGCATTTTCGCATTGTGGCGTTGAGTGATACGCCTTCAGTACATCTTGCACTGTCAGCCCGTCACGGCCACCAATAGGGTTATCCAGAATGACACTCGGGTAGAGCAGCTCCATGGCACATTGCATCGAGCCCAACATATGTTCGGCGGTTTGGTTGCAGGTGGCTTCGCAGGTTCGGCCACGGTTTCCTGCCTCGCGACTGTCCGTACAAGAAGATCGTTAGTGCGAGGTAAAATACTGATTTACCCAGACTTCCATCGTACCGTCAAGCGCGTAGCTCACAACCGACTGCTCCCCCAGCAAGTAGTCGACTCCATTCGCCCCGTTCTTCCACCGCGTCTCGATGCCGCGTGGGGCCTTCGACGTCCAACCAGCAGCGGCGAATGTCTCCCATGCGGCCTTGAACGTCGCGCTTGCCACCCTTGTATCTGGTACAGTATCGTTTCCCGTGATCGGGGCGCTTCCACGCGTGCTGACCATTGCTTCCCACTCGCCCGCGAAATTTTAAACTGAGTGGAGAGGGGAATTGGCGCGAAAGTTACCTACGGAAATCTATTGTTGTGCGAAATGATTGCTTTAAATCTCCAAATATCTATTTCCAAAAATCGAGAAATGAGGAGCTGTTCTTCAATCACCTAACCTGAAAGG
>NW_003303648.1:142174-147861 GCF_000142945.1 Phytophthora infestans T30-4 | reverse complement strand
TCTGGGAACTTCACCCCGTTGCGCTTGCACGTGGTGATCCTCTCAATCTCTGCTGGCCATGTTACAGTCTTACATAGAGTTCGATACTGCAGCAGCGTTGGAGTCGGAGACCATGCCGCTGCTCTTTTTGGGTGATACAAGGTCAATTGTCTCTCTCACCCCTGACGTTCCAGCATTTGCCCTCACATGAAAAATATTCACCTGACACCGTAGATCCTCCTGCAAATACCGCATCCGGAGTAGAGACGCGGGGTGCTAGGTGGCACGACGTGGCTTCGGTTTGTCTGCGTGATCGGGGAGCTGCTTGCACTGCTCGGTGGCGTTTCCAGCACGATATCCTCTGGTACATGCTCACGTTCTCCACGAACGGCCTCGTATCTCGCTGCGACAGCCGCTTGTAGGGCACTATTCAGCGCAATGGACCTCGTTGGTGCGGGAAAGTGTCTGAAACCAACTCAAACGCCCGAAACCTACGCCACTTTGAGTTGACGGGTGCCAGCGGGAGGTGCCGAGGCAGTCGGCCACCTTCTTGACCATCATGTTCGCTGGTATCGGCTCCTCGGTGCTTACAGTGGCGGGGAAGCCGACGGCGCGACGATACCCTCGGCGGTCGCCGCAGACAAAGGCACGGGAGAAATACTCTATCGTGTCCTAAACGTGGAGCGCCTTCGGTGGCAGCTCCGACGCGCTGAGGCCCGGCATCGCCCTGTGATGTGCGCTGGACGCCGCAGGTGAGTTGCTGGTCAGGGACCCTAGGGCTTCTGGGGCTTTCTGGACAATGAAGCGAGCCACTCAAAGATCCACTGGTGCCACAATTCGTGGTCACATTCGTGTCACAAATGCAAACCCTGATGCACATGTTTTGCGTGCTCATCCACCTTTCTGTGCAAGGCTGTGCAGCCAAGCACCGGGGCAGCGAGCCCTGCCCTGTCCGTGCGTAATGTGGGCGATGGGCTACTGTGTTGATCAGATTCTAACCTGTGTTTGTTATATTTTCTCCACAGGATTTTGGAGGTCAGATTCAACCGGTCTATGTCGAAAGAGCTATCCAAAAATGTGTCTGGGTTTTGAGACCCTCATAGTTAGGATACATTTTGAAGTGTTGTGACCTGAATATCTGTTTCTTCAATGTTGATAGTCCTGTTAAGAACTATCGAGCAGGAGTTCTCTGGATACGTATTTACCGGTATTGCAGACCTCGTTAACTCCTTGAAACCGGAAGGATTTTCACCATTGTATGCTGTATATACAGCGTATTAACATACATATTTTTGTATACTCAAGGGGAAGGGTGCGGGAAAGTACTGGACTCCCGCTAGTGTTATAGACACTAGTGCTGTATATACGGCAGTGCATAAATGGCTCTAGATCGTACATATACAGCATCTCATGAGCTATGCGCTTGACAAAGATGTGGAGTTTTGCGTGTGTAGCACGAATAACGGTCTATGTTGCACTTCGATCAGTCAGTTGGCCTCAAGAATATCTCTAAAAATCCGAAAACAGTAATAGAGGCAGGACAACTAACTGACCTATACTGAAAGTAAGTCAAGGTAATACACTTGTCCTGCAATCCGGTGATGACGTCCTGTACGCCAGCCAATGAAATCACTTCGGACCAAATATGTGTCGTTTCTGCCTCCTGTCATCAAAGCGCGGTGAGCAAGTGGACTTGAGTGCTTGCCTGATCAAACCATAAACTGTCTCACTTCTGGATCCAACCACGTGTTATTCAGCTCTCCAACACCAAACCTACTCAGAATCAACGCGACGGCGCTTGGCAGGCGATTTTCCGGGCGATCCTGCGGTCTTTGGCGCACGTACGCGGATCCTGCCTCTCAAGACCTCCGGAATGGCCTTGCCGTTCTTGTACTCCTTATGCCAGACGTCCCAGCAGCTCAACATCTTGTCACCCACGATCCACTTCGGCTTTACGCAAAGATATATAGGCCCGGGGAAGTCGCAGCCGTCACAGAAGTATGTCGAAGTAGCTCCGCGCTTGCCATTTGGTGTTTTGAGTGTACAGACCTTGCAGTTTTTCTGGACACGCTTTCGCTGGCCGGAGTGATCTCGCCATTCTTTACTTTGCTTAGCCACATGACCAGTAGAATCAGCTTCCTCTACTCCACCGCCTTCGTTAGCAGAAGCTGCTTCGCCTACCACGCATACAGGTTAACTCAGCTGTATGTACAGCTTAGCCAAAGCGGTAGATACAACACAATGACTTACCCGGTTGAAACGTGTTTTCCTCGTACATGTCGTCCACTGTGAGAGCAAGAAGATCCTGGTGCAGTTTGCACATGTACTGCACGTGTGTCAGAGGCTTGATCTTCATATTCTTGCAGTAAGCGCGATGCACAATGAAGCCGTTGGTGATCGCTAAATCAACAAGGCCCAAGAACAGGGACTTGTAGTATTTTCGGAACTTGATCGAGCGCTGCACAGAGTATCGTTGTAGGCGGAGTTGATCATGGACATCAACTCCGCCCATGTAGCGATGATAATCCCTGATTACCTTAGGGCACGCCACGTAGTTTTGCTCTCCAGTCTTCTCGCGTCGTTGCACACGATCCAACGCAATGTTTCCTCCCACCGAGAGAAAGTGGACAGGTTTGCTGTCCCACCAGCAAATTGATGTCATCTTTCTCACAAGCTTTGACCGTGCGAACGACAAGGTGCCTCTTGGAATGGGTTTGGGCCTTGACTTCTTCTTCGTCTTTACGTCTTGGCAGAAACCCCAACGTTTAGTCATGATAGTGCCAATAGTATAGAAACCCATGAGTAGCAGCTGCACAGCTAACACGATCGAAGTGTAAAATCGATCAACCACCACGAGTCGCATTGACCCATGGTTTGAATGAGTTTTACCAAAAACGGCTCGCATGTTACGCACAACAGCGGCAGGACCTGACTGCATGTCGACCGCGCCGTTCTCAGCATTATGCTGCTTCTTACCGCAGTAGACTTCAAAGCTGTACATCACGACATGAATATACGGCATAAGTGGCCCAGCTAATACAGCAAACCATGTTTACCTCCGTACCGAATGCAATAAGCAGAGTGTGCACAGCAAAGCATAAATAGCTTGGTGCCCCATTTGTGGGGCTTATCTTTCATATACACGCGGGTGCGATTGTAAGACGACCGACACGGAAGCATCGCTTCATCAAAAGCCAGCTCAGCGGGGGGGGATAAACGCACGTACAAACGTCTTCTGCAAAACGGTCACCACCGAACGTATTTTTCAAGCACGGTCACGTGTAGCACGGGGGTCTTGATTGCTGTTGAAATGGAGGTTTCGGGTGATTTCATAAAGCGATCACGGGGGAGGAACCGTCCGAAAATACCACAAGAGATTGCTCCAAAATCATCCCCGCGCCAGTGATTGGCGAGCTTCTCACGATTTGGTGACACGGTGCGCGCTATCAATAGTCCAATGTAGATGCACAGCTTGTGTGGCATTATTGGCTTCACCGATAGAAATTGTTGTCGGATGTCTCGCCGGGTCTTCGTCTTCGTAGTTGACACGGGTCGACCGGAGCTCCTATTCTTCTGTTCCCGTTCTTCCTTCCTCTCAAAATACGCGTCGACTTGGCTATCCAGTTGTTCATGCATGTAGAAGTTGCTACATTCCGCAATGTGCTGCCAAATCGCCACCGGCATGAACAGGAAAAAGAGGGAAAGAGGGGATCCTCCGCGTCTCAACGCCGATTGGGTGGGCCCGTGATGACCGCTCCACAAACCAGGATACTCGTTAGCATCCGAGACAGGCGTGTATGGATTTTCCAAAACCCCGGTGACGTCGGGGGTTTCAACATCATGCCATCCCGTCTTCGAGACCTCTTTCAACGCGGGGCCGACGACTTCACCAGCAAGAATTTGTTCTTGCCCTCCGAGCGTGCTTAGGAACTTGTCCGTGAAGAACCGCTCTTCTTGGTCGTACAGCTCCTCGTCTTCTTCATCAGCAGAGTCGGAAGCAGATGAATCGGAATCACTTCCACACATTTGACTCAAATCATCTCCTTCGGACTCGCTGTCCGAGTCTAGCACGTGATAGCCCTTGTTTCCGTGGGGGTCAGTGTTGATATTGCCGTTGTCGTCGACAATGATGTCTATTGTTGAGCTCCCGTCTAAAACAGTATATACGACATACATATACAGGTTAGTTGAAAAGAGTATCGTGTATATACAACTTTGATCTGGACATACCTGGTTGCCCCGATTCAATATCGTCTTGGTTTTGATGAGAATCAAACACAGCTTCTTTCAAAACAACGCAAAATATTGTTGTATCATGTATATACACCACACTAGACCACGCTTACCGTTAGTCCCCGCTGGATCAAATATCTCCAGCTGGGTAGCACTGCTTGTCTGCGCGGACGACATGTTGGTGGACTCGGTAGCTGTATATACAGCCCAACAACACAGTATATACAGCATTTAGAACACGTACTAGCAATAAGCACATGTGGGCAAAGCAACATACCCGACTTGGACACCTTGGACGAGACCGGCATGGACGACTTGGTCGCGGACAACTTGCATGACTTAGACGTGGACGGCGCAGACGACTTGGACGCGGGCGACTTGGTCGACGCGGACGGCGTGAACTCCTTGTAGGCAGGAGCCTTAGTCGCGGACGACGTGATCGACGCGGACGGCGTGGACTTCTTGGAGGCAGGAGCCTTAGTCGCGGACGACGTGGTCGACGCGGACGGTGTGACTCCTTGGAGGCAGGAGCTTTAGTCGCGACGACGTGGTCGACGCGGACGGTGTGGACTTCTTGGAGGCAGAAGCTTAGTCGCGGACGACGTGTTCGACGCGGACGGTCCCCAACGTCCAAGTGAATCTGGCTGTCAAGCTTGAAGACTTTGACAGCCTCGAACAGTTCACTGTTCTCGATATGGATCCATATGATATGATCCTGGCATGCCCTGTCTGAGAAGCACGAGTCCTGGATCGACGGCGAGCAAGCAATCGGTTCCAGCCGCCCTGCGCAGTCCGACAGAGCATTGTGAGTCATGTTCTCACCTCTGTCAGGACCCAGGGCGCCGCAAGGGCTGCCAGGGTACCAAAGCATTCGGCAAATGCTTGGGAGTCGTCGGCGTATATGACGTCTTCGAGGATGTTTTGATGGTGGCAGCGCCCAGGGGAGGCGCTGGCCAAGTGGGTAACTTAGTTCCGCAGACAGCTGCAGCTGTCACGAACACTGAGAACGGCGTGTTCAGAGTGGGTAACAGAGTTCCACACACGGTCGCCCAGACCTTAACTGAAGAGGAAGACGTCGGATACGCTTCCTGTGTGGGTAACACAGTGCCACACGCGGTCGCCCAGACCTTAACTGAAGAGGAAGACGTCGGATACGCTTCCTGTGTGGGTAACACAGTGCCACACGCGGTCGCCCAGACCTTAACTGAAGAGGAAGGCGTTGAACACGCTTCCTGTGTGGGTACCACGGTACCACACGAGGCCACGAGTGCCTCGGATGTCGTAGCGCCGACATCCCTAGGCGTGGGCAGCAAAGCTCGACGTCACGGTTGCCGTCGTCTATGACGCCGCCGCCGCCTCAAGTCGGATCCCGAACTTCGTTCCGATCGACGTCGCTTCAAGCGACTCGGAGTCCAGCGCCCGGGCTCCTCTGACAAGGACGGTGGAAGAGTGTTGTCACTCTTCGATGGCGAGAC
>NW_003303648.1:138729-141289 GCF_000142945.1 Phytophthora infestans T30-4 | reverse complement strand
CCTCGTCGTATAGCGAGGCGGAACGGGCGCATCGCTCCCACCCCTGCTTCCGGCGATTGGTCGAAACTGAAGAATTTTGACCTCCCTCGCCATGAGCCTTTGTATTCCCCGTCGTCCACCAAGATATCGATGGAGCGTCGCCCCACCCTCCTTCCGTCATCGTGTACCCCGGTGATCAGCACCACGCGTGCTCCGGGGAAATCTTTCCGTCACCCGCTTCCATTATCGCTGCTTACGATAGCGTACTCTAAAAGTAAGGCCCTGAGAGCAGAGTCGCTCTCTGGATACGTTCCTTGGTAAAGTGCTTCGGAGCCGAGCGCAATGCTGCGATGTGGCGCTCCGGAGTGGATGCCCAACCCAGCAAACGTGGGAATCTCCTCCATCTTCATAATTTCTTTTCGTCTGGCAATCTGCGCGGGGGCCGTTACTGGTAGTGTGATGCGGAAGTCGCTAAATCAACAATGACAGTGGAACTGATCGGCAACACTGAAGTATTCGCAATTACGCGCAAGTAAAATGCGCGTAATTGCGAACACTGAGTGTGAACCGCTTAGAAACGGATGTTGCTGTGGTTTCGGCTTAGGTAATATTTGTGCGAGAACGATTCCGACTCTTGACCGACCGAAAAAAAACATGTACTTGCCTACGCAGACTTCGTAGTTATTGGTAGTGGCCGTGGTGGTTCCGATATGCAAAAGACCAAGGCGCTGTTGGTTTCAAGCGCAGTCGAACTGACCCTACGGAGACTGTTGAGTCCTCGCCGCTCATTCGAAGGTCAGCATATTGGCGTCGAAGAGCAGGTTGCGTACGGCTCCGAGTGGCGACAGAAGCTCGGTCAGGTGGCGTCGCATATTGGCGTCGAACTTCGCCGTATGCAACCTGCTCTTTGACTCGATGAGCAGGTTGCGTACGGCTCCGAGCGGCGACAGAAGATCGAACAGGCGGCGTCGTGGGCTTGGCACGCACACACCAAGCAACACCAAGGCGGTGAACACGGCGCAAGAACGACAGCCTAATCTTTTTTTTATTTCAGATAATCCTCTCGATCGTGATATTCTAAAAAGTGATACACTCCAGATAGGGTGATCAAACTCATCTCGTAGTGGTAAGTGATTGAACTTCAAAATTATCACTTAACAAAGGTCCTTGACTAAGGAAAGGAATTATACAAGGAAGGATGGTCATTGGCAGTAATTTTCGCTGATCAGCTGATTCCTAGCGTGGTACTGCAGTCATAGATCTGAAGGTGCTGTGCGCTGGAGAGGCAAATTCGGGCTGCTTAGGAAAGAGTGGTCGATCGTATTGTGCTGAGCTTGAGAGCGAAGATGGTTTGACTTTGCTTGGCACCGCCAAGCCAACTTGACCAGCCTCCTCTTCCTGTCGAGGTCGACTATGCATGGAGATATGGGTGCACCTAACGCTTGCACACAGCCTGCGAGTCGCACCGTTTAAGCAAGCACAAACCTACAGTACATGTTTGATCTGGTTGTACATTCGAATCGGTACACTCTGATATGTGATACCTTCATTTGAGATAAATTACCCAAGCTATCACAGCTGAGAGGATTGTCTGTACGGTGCTGAAGTCGCCGTTTACATGTATCGTACTTCGTACTTAAGTTGTCTCTCACTCAAAATATAAATACGTGCTGGGCCAACCTGGCGTTTTCTTTACTCAAACCATTTTTACAGGCGTACAGTGAAACTGACGATGTCTGCCGGTTCGCACTGACAGACGGCTACAAGTGTTATGCTAGCGGCCCCGCTGGAACGAACTTCAGCAACCCGAAGCATGTAGCGCCAAATTCTTACTCGGTTGCAAGTGTATTTTTATCCGAAGCTGGAATATCGGTTTTTCAAAGATTTTTCAGGCTAAGTGCTGTGGTTTCGCTGACTCTCAGCACAGTCTCAATTGACCTATTTTAGCCTCAAGAACTCGCTCTCGTGGTTTTACCAATTCGCGATAAATCGGACCTTGGCTCTCCAGCTGTGGATAGCGGCACACCTATCTACCAGTCAATTACCAATATTAAATAAAAAACGAGAATATTATGTACAAATCATCGCTTCTTCAGGTGACTTTGCGACAGTCACCAGATTGACAGCCACCTATCGACTCAGGTAATAACCGTGTTTTTTTTAAAAATAATTTCACTACAAAGAGGAATATCTGTAGTATTAATACCGGTACTTAATACAACTCGAGATCCGTAAATGATGCCGAGTTTGACAGGGATTATGGCAGCGAGATATTACTTCTTTAAAAACCGATATTCCGTTTGAATACCGATATCAACCATCTCCCGCCAAAAGCATCAGCGCGCGGAATCGAGGCGCCAGGTTCAACATGGAGGACGAGGACTTTGTGGCCGACTCGGACGAAGACGAGCAGGAGATGCTGGAGGTTCTAGCGATGGCGGAGGAGCGACTCGCGCGTCAGAGACTCGAGGCGGGCGGCCACGAGCAGACCGAATGGCAAGCGGAACCAAAAGCTCAAGACCAGGAACAAAGAGCGACCATCGTGGTGGCACCACAGCACCTTGAAACAGTTGAAGACTAT
>NW_003303648.1:114255-117664 GCF_000142945.1 Phytophthora infestans T30-4 | reverse complement strand
GGATGCATTCAAGCACTCCCAGTCGTGCAAATAGGCAACAATAAGCCGTCACGTAAAACCTCCCGATAGTAATTGGCCAAAACACACAGTCTCTTGGCCTTGCGGGATGAACCCTCGCTACAGAGCTTCGAGTTCACCGACAGACATAACACACTCAAACAAGCTTGACCAGACGCTTACCTAGAAGCCGGACGTCGATCTGTGTGCTTGAGTGGAAATTCTGTTCTGTGCAGTTTCGACCAAACACATTACTCCAGACATTAAACATACTGTCTAATATTAATTTCTTAATAGCGCCCTACCACTCCGATCCATTGGACTTGTCCCCTTTAATTCCTCCGCTACCAACGTCGTAACTTGCGACTTTGTGAAGGGGGAAAGTAGTAAGTTACGACGTAGAATGAGGTTTAAACAGCAAATGGCTCGAAAAAACGGAGACCATACTGAAAACAAATTTAAATTTACGAGAAAAAGTATAAGCTGGGAGAGGCCAAATCTGGACCGGATAATGAAAGGGTGTGTGTGTGCTGCAGATCGCTCTCATGTGATGAGTCCTCAGATCAGGTCAGTGGCTGGTGGCCATTCCAGAATTAGCCAGCATGGCAAGAATCCGGTCAAGCGCGACTACCAGAGAGACAGCGGTCGCCGACGCTGTGCGGGCCGTTGACTTCAAGCACCTTTGTCGACAGCTTTGGGCAGCGGGCTGGACGTCTAAGCGCCCTTCAGAGCTTTCAAACAAGTGGAGGTACTCCTCGCCCAGCGGACAGTCATTCGCTGGTATGTCAAATTTCCTTTATTTCATCGGGTGTATCTCTACTAATATCTACGCAGGTGAATGTGATGTGGTAACCTTCGTGATTGAGTCCATCTCTCTGTGGATAGCAGTGATGACAGCAGTACGGAGGCCGACGGAGGAAGTGTGGTCGACGGAGAAATTGCAGCTGACGAGACGGTGACGGCATCCCAAATAAACACGTCCATCATGCTATCGGCGAGCACGATCGAGGACATGTTCGACTCGAGCAGTGAATCCGACATCGAGGAGACAGCCGCCCCGGTCAATGATAAAGCAGATGCTAGCAGGGTCTCAGTCGGCGACGACGGTAGCGATACCGCTGACGACATCCCGAGCGTAGACGGAGAAGGTGGACTCAGTGTGGAGGATCGCGAGAGTGCTGAGGACGATGACCGATTCGTCGTCGCTGCAAGTGACGTGAACGTGCTAGCGGCTGATGAACTGTATGAAGGGTATGAGTCTGTTGGATCAGACGGTGTACTCCACTCTATCTCACGAAGGGCGTCCATGTTTATAGCGTCCAGGGCCAAGTGGCCGCCCAAGGTCTGGATAAAGGCAGCGTCCATACCAACTGCTACCTCCTCAGAATCATCAGTACTGCTCGGATACTCCCTCCGCGTGATAGCTTCTTCGCCGCTGCTGTTACTCTCGTCACTCCCGTCATCTGAGGTCGCGAGTGGCAGATCAGAGTATCCTGGGCTGTCGTGCGATGTGGCGTCACCAGTCGTGAGCTACAAGACCTAGCAGACTCTCCGATGCTGCTATTTTTCTATTTTGAACCAAAATCTCTGTGGATTCGTGTAGCGAACGAGACCAATCGCTACAAGAACCAGACTGCGCATACAAGAGCTAAATGAATAAAGGCCAACCAGCGGAAACGTGGTGTATCAACCCCAGAGAGCCTGAAGCAATTTATTCGTCGCTTGCGAGCAGAGCCCAAGTATGAAGCGCACGATCTTTTACACGTTATTGGGCTACTGGTCGCGAGGATATTGAACCCGATGACGCGTCGGTTATCACGGCACTGGGGGATGACGGGGGATGGGGCGCTTCCTGCTAGACACTTCGGAAGGTTTATGGCTCGCAATCGATGCACTACAATACCGAGAGACCTGCTCTTTGTCAACAACGAGGCGCCACGAGCACGAGACAGGCTCTAGAAGCTACGTCCTGTTGTGGACGCTCTACAGGCGCGCTTTCTTTCCGGTTGGTCGCTTCCAAGCAAGTTCTCCTTTGACGAAGGTGTACTTCCAGCAACTTCAAAGCGTAATTCTTCTCGAATGGTCATGCCGGACAAACCCCGTCGATACGGGACGAAGATGTTTATGGTCTGCGACTCTATCATCACCTATTGTCACAGGTGAGCTGTACTATGTATTCAAAGTCGTAACTTACGCCATGCTAAATATTTTGTGTACGTGACGTCGTAACTTCCTACTTTAGATTTGAAGTGTATGTGGGCAAGTGAGAAGCTAGTGATACGAATCAAGAAGCATTTGACAATAAGACCGGAACTGCAGCGTAGGTCCGCAATATGAAGATTGTCCTTGGCGAACGTCCACAGGGGTTCCACATTGTCGTCATCGACCGATTTTATACATCGGTAGCGCTGGCTATCCAGCTTCTTTCAATGAGCATCTACGTATTGGGAACGATTCTGATCGACCGTGTGGGGTATGATAAGCGCATTGTCGAACGTCGCAGGACTCGACCTCGTCGGATTGAGCGTGGAACATTCTCTTTCTCGCGTGCTATTGAGGTTCCCACTATGCTTGCTTGCCAATGGTGGGACCGCAAGCCCGTACACTACCTAGCCACGGGCCCGGTAGTGGCTGAAGATTCTATCCATCGTAATATCAAAGGAGTGAGATCGTCTACAATCAAATGTCCAAAGCTTGTAAGCGATTACCAGCGCTGGATGGGCGGAGTTGATGTGCACAATCAGCTCCGCCTCCAGTCATACTCGATCCAGACAGCGTTTCGGCTCGCGAAATACTATAAGTCGCTGTTTATGGGCTTCTTGGATTGGCGTTTGTAAACGCGTACATAACCTACAAGCAGACGTGCATGATCAAACGGCGCGTTCCAAATAATCGCGGAGACTGGTATCTTACACTTCACAAACAACTACTTCAACTGAATCCCGAAGACTTCGTCGAGCCGGTAGCCCAAACGCCCTCCCCAGCATCGCGCTCACGAAAGCGCCGTCGGCAAAAAGGTCACGTTCATCTCCGGTTTGATGACTGGGTGACGATGTCGGGTGTTCAAAAGCGCCGCCAAAGAGCATGCAAGGTCTGTGCGCTTCTCAGAGGCGAACGCAAGAAGTCGTTCCAGACTACTTATTATTGCGAGGACTGCTCTCAGTCCGATGCAAAGTGCTTCCTGTGGCCCAAAGGCACGTCGTTCCTACGCTTGGTTTGCCCAAGACTTGCTACCAAATCTGGCATGAAGATTTTGTGAGTGGGGTTTCAATTTCCTGAGATTCTGGGAAAGCGCATTGTGCTCCGTCGGTAGATCAAGATGGCTCTTAAAATTCCAACTCGCCGTGAAGCTTCACGTAACCTTTGGCGAAGAAGCTCGATTTCTAAACGTCCTCACCACCCGGCGAAATAA
>NW_003303648.1:92516-113841 GCF_000142945.1 Phytophthora infestans T30-4 | reverse complement strand
CCCTTCACGACAAAACTTGGCATTTCGAGACGCTAGGACAAGTAGAGTGGTACCCACAGTTGCGACGTTGTAACAAAGGAGAAACGAGAGTCCAGTGGTAGCAGCTGAAAATCAGTATTGTGCATTCTAAATGGATCTGTTATCAAAAATACATGATTACCGCTACATGACAGCTTGAAATTTGAATTGAACGACTCAGACTGTTACAGCTTTAAAAATATCCAAATATTGTTAGTGTTACCCACAACAACAGCTCGTTGACATCGCAACTGAGCAGACAGAGAAAAGCGACTGATTGGATTTAAAACCGTTTCGAGAAGCTTAGAATGATGAATTTTTTTATTTACTGCTGACATTAGGTAAGTTTTATTAAAATTCAAGCTGGAAACTTGGCATATTATCCGGAGCTATCCATAATGTTTACGAGCGTGACTTCTGAGCTTGCTCCACACCGTAATCGCTCGTGTGCTTACAGTAAAACGTTTTCTCTTTCCCGGACTGTCTACCAATAACCCCACAAGGATAGGACATTTTCAAACAGGCTGGGAAAAGTTGCAGACATGGTGCAGTTTCGACCAAACACATTACTCCAGACATTAAACATACTGTCTAATATTAATTTCTTAATCGCGCCCTACCACTCCGATCCATTTTCCTTGTCCCCTTTAAGTGCGTCGTGTTGTCCTACTTGTCCAATTTCTTACACTTAGAAGAGATGGTAATTCAAAAACAAGACAAACTGTTGTGACGAAATGAAGGGGCCTTTATGTAAAAAAACATTATTATTGGTCAGAACTCCTACAATTATGGTCTGCTTCTGAATACCAATGAGACCAGACTCATTTAAGACGAATCAAAGCCCTTCACGACAAAACTTGGCATTTCGAGACGCTAGGCCAAGTGGAGTGGTACCCACAGTAGAGAACTTTCGAAGACCAAAAAATCAGTGATTTGAGTTCCAGTTTCAGCTAATGATAGTACCGTAATCGCGGAAGGGCTGAAACTCAACTCTATCGCTGGTTAGGGTAGAGCAAAAGGGGCTTCTAGCTCAACTACCTTTTCAGTTTGAGTGGAGCGCCAGAGGCACAGTGCCGACCAAGATGGTGTTCGTGGCGCCCAAACTGACGGCCGACCAAGCTTCAATTATCATATGCAGCGCCTGGGCAGCGGCTAGAGGCAAGCGGCGGCGATTCCTGGCCATAATGTCCGCTCTCAGAGAGAACCATTGCTTTCGTCTTCTCGAGCGTGGTCCTCGTATCAATTTCGACAGCCACTTCGACCTAGACATGGATGACGCTACAGCCCGTAATCGCTACAACTTCACTATTGGGGAACTTCAGTGTTTGTCTATCAAGCTACGGCTACCCCAGCCACTACTACTTACACCGACCGGTGACACTCTCCCCAGCGTTGAGGCTCTCGTAGTGGTCTGCCGCAGGCTTTCCGAGCCGTCCAAGCTTTTTACTGTAGCCAATGAGTTTGGGCGGTGAACTGCTGCTTACAGCCGTATCTGCAAGGAGACTGTCGCTATTCTTTACAATGAGCATGCAGATCGACTATATTTCGCTCACAGTATCGTAGTCAATCGTCTTGACGACTATTGCGAAGTAATCGCAATGAAAAGGGCCCCACTTCGTTCATGCTGGAAGTTTATTGATGGTATTAAGCAATACATTGCGCGACCTAGCACACGCAGCAACCCAGCCTCCTCTTTCGAGAACCTGCCGCGCTCTGTCTACAACGGCCACCCTAGACTGTAACGACGCCGGACGGCCTACTTTCTGTGTTTTTGGCCCTGTGGAAGGAAGGCGCCACGATTTAACTATGCTGAGCATGAGCGGATAGCTGGAAGTGTTGGGACACGACAGTTATTTTAAAGGTAGAGTCATTTATGGCGACCCTGCATACGGCACCAACGACTATCTTTGCTGCCCATTTGCTCCGAGTGAGCCAGGGAGTCTCCAAGCAATATTTTACTCCCGCATGAGCAGTGTTCGTGATGCAGTGGAATGGGGGTTCTGTCGAGTGAAGATATTGTGGTCTTTTGTAAATTGAGACAAGAAAGTGAGAGTACGCCAAACACCGGTTGGACAGCTATTTATGATAAGCTGCTTTGCTAACAAATGTCATACCTGCATACAGCCCCGTGGAAATAAAATTTCAATGTACTTTGGAATGAAACCTCCATCATTAGAGCTTTATCTCTCTAGCTAAACAAAGATATAACGACTCAAGTTGTAATTCGTTTTATTCATAGCTATTTGCAAAAGCTTGAGCATGAATTCTTGGTAGGAAACGTTCTCGCTGCTGCTCAGCTGCTTCCCGTCGCGCCTCTCTATCTTGATTAGCAGCCATGCGTTTCTCTTCAAGCTCCAGTCTTTTGAGTGCCTCTTCCCTCTCAAACTGCAGCCGCTCTCGCAAGTACTCGTACTTGGAACTGGCGTCACCGATCGAGCGCTCGATGGCAGAGACAATCCCGTCAGCGACGGCTCCTAGCTTCTCACGATTGCTGAGTTTCTGGACACGATGAGCTCCAGATGTCGCCGCTCTCTTCCGGCCGGATCCAGGAGATTCTCCTGAGCAGCGGTGACTAGCACTGTCGTCACTTTGCTGCTCGGTCGAATCTCCGCCCACAGCAGCGCTGACGCCGCCATCATCTCCCTGGTCATCCTCCTCCCCGTCGTCCATCTGGTCCATCTCTCCCATAGCCAGCCTCCATCAGCTCTGCCGACGTCTCAATTCCTTGTTTTTCGCTCTTTCCTTGGCTTTTCTTCATCAGCCAGCTCCTTCCAATTGCCCATACGGCTTACGATGGCTTGTAGCAGTACGTCGCGCTCTCGGTACTCTTCAGTGGTGCCAGAGGCCCGCACAGAAGCTCTCTGTGCCTCGCGGAACATACGCACTAGCCGACCAAAGCGAGTACGCAGGGCAGGGCCGTCCTTCTTCAAAAGTCCGTTAGCAGCGCGGCATTTTTTTTGCTATAATCTCAAAGGCCTTCATGAATCCATTTGCTGTGCCCACGGCAGCCTCCCATGGCTTCACTAGGCTTGCACAGCGGAGCAAAATAAGGCCATTAGTCACTGTAAAGTTTTTACGTACACTGGGCGACGTGTCCGTGGGCAAGGCAAGCGGTGTGACTGCATAAGTCTCCCGGTCTGGCATCGCTTCTTCCATTGTCATTGCCGTTAGCCTGTAACTCGTCAAGCTGAACCGGAGACAGTTCAAAACGAACCTTTGGTTGGTAAGGATTCTAGCTTCAGTTTGCATAAAAAGGTGTTGTACTGAAACTGAACCTCAAATCTAGTGTGCTTCGAAAGTTCTCTAGTTGCGACGTTGCAACAAAGGAGAAACGAGAGTCCAGTGGTAGCAGCTGAAAATCAGTATTGTGCATTCTAAATGGATCTGTTATCAAAAATACACGATTACTACTACATGACAGCTTGAGATTTGAATTGAACGACTCAGACTGTTACAGCTTCAACAATATCCAAATATTGTTAGTGTTACCCCACAACAACAGCTCATTGACATCGCAACTGAGCAGACAGAGAAAAGCGACTGATTGGATTTAAAACCGTTTCGAGAAGCTTAGAATGATGAAATTTTTTATTTACTGCTGACATTAGGTAAGTTTTATTAAAATTCAAGTTGGAGACTTGGCATATTATCCGGAGCTATCCATAATGTTTACGAGCGTGACTTCTGAGCTTACTCCACACCGTAATCGTTCGTGTGCATACAGTAAAACGTTTTCTCTTTCCCAGACTGTACCAATAACCCCACAAGGACGGATTATTTTCAAACTGGTTGGGAAAAGTTGCAGACATGGTGCAGTTTCGACCAAACACATTACTCCAGACATTAAACATACTGTCTAATATTAATTTCTTAATAGCGCCCTACCACTCCGATCCATTGGACTTGTCCCCTTTAATTCCTCCGCTACCAACGTCGTAACTTGCGACTTTGTGAAGGGCGAAAGTAGTAAGTTACGACGTAGAATGAGATTTAAACAGCAAATGGCTCGAAAAAACGGAGACCATACTGAAAACAAGTTTAAATTTACGAGAAAAAGTATAAGCTGGGAGAGGCCAAATCTGGACCGGATAAAGAAAGGGTGTGTGTGTGCTGCCGATCGCTCTCATGTGATGAGTCCTCAGATCAGGTCAGTGGCTGGTGGCCATTCCAGAATTAGCCAGCATGGCAAGAATCCGGTCAAGCGCGACTACCAGAGAGACAGCGGTCGCCGACGCTGTGCGGGCCGTTGACTTCAAGCACCTTTGTCGACAGCTTTGGGCAGCGGGCTGGACGTCTAAGCGCCCTTCAGAACTTTCAAACAAGTGGAGGTACTCCTCGCCCAGCGGACAGTCATTCGCTGGTATGTCAAGTTTCCTTTATTTCATCGGGTGTATCTCTACTAATATCTACGCAGGTGAATGTGATGTGGTAATCTTCGTGATTGAGTCCATCTCTCTGTGGATAGCAGTGATGACAGCAGTACGGGGGCCGACGGAGGAAGTGTGGTCGACGGAGAAATTGCAGCTGACGAGACGGTGACGGCATCCCAAATAAACACGTCCATCATGCTATCGGCGAGCACGATCGAGGACATGTTCGACTCGAGCAGTGAATCCGACATCGAGGAGACAGCCGCCCCGGTCAATGATAAAGCAGATGCTAGCAGGGTCTCAGTCGGCGACGACGGTAGCGATACCGCTGACGACATCCCGAGCGTAGACGGAGAAGGTGGACTCAGTGTGGAGGATCGCGAGAGTGCTGAGGACGATGACCGATTCGTCGTCGCTGCAAGTGACGTGAACGTGCTAGCGGCTGATGAACTGTATGAAGGGTATGAGTCTGTTGGATCAGACGGTGTACTCCACTCTATCTCACGAAGGGCGTCCATGTTTATAGCGTCCAGGGCCAAGTGGCCGCCCAAGGTCTGGATAAAGGCAGCGTCCATACCAACTGCTACCTCCTCAGAATCATCAGCACTGCTCGGATACTCCCTCCGCGTGATAGCTTCTTCGCCGCTGCTGTTACTCTCGTCACTCCCGTCATCTGAGGTCGCGAGTGGCAGATCAGAGTATCCTGGGTTGTCGTGCGATGTGGCGTCACCAGTTCGTGAGCTACAAGACCTAGCAGACTCTCCGATGCTGCGATTCTTCTATTTTGAACCAAAATCTCTGTGGATTCGTGTAGCGAACGAGACCAATCGCTACAAGAACCAGACTGCGCATACGAGAGCTAAACGAATAAAGGCCAACCAGCGGAAACGTGGTGTATCAACCCCAGAGAGCCTGAAGCAATTTATTCGACGCTTGCGAGCAGAGCCCAAGTATGAAGCGCACGATCTTTTACACGTTATTGGGCTACTGGTCGCGAGGATATTGAACCCGATGACGCGTCGGTTTTCACGGCACTGGGGAATGACGGGGGATGGGGCGCTTCCTGCTAGACACTTCGGAAGGTTTATGGCTCGCAATCGATGCACTACAATACCGAGAGACCTGCACTTTGCCAACAACGAGGCGCCACGAGCACGAGACAGGCTGTAGAAGTTACGGCCTGTTGTGGACGCTCTACAGGCGCGCTTTCTTTCCGGTTGGTCGCTTCCAAGCAAGTTCTCCTTTGACGAAGGTGTACTTCCAGCAACTTCAAAGCGTAATACTTCTCGAATGGTCATGCCGGACAAACCCCGTCGATACGGGACGAAGATGTTTATGGTCTGCGACTCTATCACCGCCTATTGTCACAAGTGAGCTGTACTATGTATTCAAAGTCGTAACTTACGCCATGCTAAATATTTTGTGTACGTGACGTCGTAACTTCCTACTTTATAGATTTGAAGTGTATGTGGGCAAGTGAGAAGCTAGTGATACGAATCAAGAAGCATTTGACAATAAGACCGGAACTGCAGCGGTGGTCCGCAATATGAAGATTGTCCTTGGCGAACGTCCACAGGGGTTCCGCATTGTCGTCATCGACCTATTTTATACATCGGTAGCGCTGGCTATCCAGCTTCTTTCAATGAGCATCTACGTATTGGGAACGATTCTGATCGACCGTGTGGGGTATGATAAGCGCATTGTCGAACGTCGCAGGACTCGACCTCGTCGGATTGAGCGTGGAACATTCTCTTTCTCGCGTGCTATTGAGGTTCCCACTATGCTTGCTTGCCAATGGTGGGACCGCAAGCCCGTACACTACCTAGCCACGGGCCCGGTAGTGGCTGAAGATTCTATCCATCGTAATATCAAAGGAGTGAGATCGTCTACAATCAAATGTCCAAAGCTTGTAAGCGATTACCAGCGCTGGATGGGCGGAGTTGATGTGCACAATCAGCTCCGCCTCCAGTCATACTCGATCCAGACAGCGTACCGGCTCGCGAAATACTATAAGTCGCTGTTTATGGGCTTCTTGGATTGGCGTTTGTAAACGCGTACATAACCTACAAGCAGACGTGCATGATCAAACGGCGCGTTCCAAATAATCGCGGAGACTGGTATCTTACACTTCACAAACAACTACTTCAACTGAATCCCGAAGACTTCGCCGAGCCGGTAGCCCAAACGCCCTCCCCAGCATCGCGCTCACGAAAGCGCCGTCGGCAAAAAGGTCACGTTCATCTCCGGTTTGATGACTGGGTGACGATGTCGGGTGTTCAAAAGCGCCGCCAAAGAGCATGCAAGGTCTGTGCGCTTCTCAGAGGCGAACGCAAGAAGTCGTTCCAGACTACTTATTATTGCGAGGACTGCTCTCAGTCCGATGCAAAGTGCTTCCTTTGCCCAAAGGCACGTCGTTCCTACGCTGGTTTGCCCAAGACTTGCTACCAAATCTGGCATGAAGATTTTGTGAGTGGGGTTTCAATTCCTGAGATTCTGGGCAAGCGCATTGTGCTCCGTCGTGTAGGTAAGGTTGGCTCTAGAAATCCCACTCGCCGTGAGCTTCTCGTCACCTTGGGCAATGAGGCTGATTCTGAGCGTCTACACGCCGGCGAAGTAGAAGAAACGGAAGCGACAGTATGAGATAACTTGAAGAGTGCACGCATTTTGCGTTCCGATCAGCTTGCACATCATGAGCTGCTGCTACATAAATTGTCTTTTTAGCTCATAAAGCCGTAAGTTATGGGGCTTGAGACCGCTAGTGTACTTGGTAAGTCTTAACACTGACGACTTCAAATCCAGAATCCCCCAAAACCTTATACACCCATCCCTATGAATCATGACGTGGACAGGGCACGTCCATAGTGAAATCAATACATAAATGAAGTCGTAAGTTACGACGTAAAATAGGCGGTTCCTGCAGGGGATTTCTGGTAATGGAGGGGTTTAGTGGCTCGTGTTGTTCTACTTGTTCAATTATTTACACTTAAAAGAGATGGTAATTCAAAAACAAGACAAACTGTTGTGACGAAATGAAGGGGCCTTTATGTTTTAAAACATTATTATTGGTCAGAACTCCTACAATTATGGTCTGCTTCTGAATACCAATGAGACCAGACTAATTTAAGACGAATCAAAGCCCTTCACGACAAAACTTGGCATTTCGAGACGCTAGGACAAGTAGAGTGGTACCCACAGTTGCGACGTTGTAACAAAGGAGAAACGAGAGTCCAGTGGTAGCAGCTGAAAATCAGTATTGTGCATTCTAAATGGATCTGTTATCAAAAATACATGATTACCGCTACATGACAGCTTGAAATTTGAATTGAACGACTCAGACTGTTACAGCTTCAAAAATATCCAAATATTGTTAGTGTTACCCACAACAACAGCTCGTTGACATCGCAACTGAGCAGACAAAGAAAAGCGACTGATTGGATTTAAAACCGTTTCGAGAAGCTTAGAATGATGAATTTTTTTATTTACTGCTGACATTAGGTAAGTTTTATTAAAATTCAAGTTGGAAACTTGGCATATTATCCGGAGCTATCCATAATGTTTACGAGCGTGACTTCTGAGCTTGCTCCACACCGTAATCGCTCGTATGCATACAGTAAAACGTTTTCTCTTTCCCGGACTGTCTACCAATAACCCCACAAGGACGGGACATTTTCAAACAGGTTGGGAAAAGTTGCAGACATGGTGCAGTTTCGACCAAACACATTACTCCAGACATTAAACATACTGTCTAATATTAATTTCTTAATCGCGCCCTACCACTCCGATCCATTTTCCCTGTCCCCTTTAAGTGCTTCGTGTTGTCCTACGTGTCCAATTTCTTACACTTAGAAGAGATGGTAATTCAAAAACAAGACAAACTGTTGTGACGAAATGAAGGGGCCTTTATGTAAAAAAACATTATTATTGGTCAGAACTCCTACAATTATGGTCTGCTTCTGAATACCAATGAGACCAGACTCATTTAAGACGAATCAAAGCCCTTCACGACAAAACTTGGCATTTCGAGACGCTAGGCCAAGTGGAGTGGTACCCACAGTAGAGAACTTTCGAAGACCAAAAAATCAGTGATTTGAGTTCCAGTTTCAGCTAATGATAGTACCGTAATCGCGGAAGGGCTGAAACTCAACTCTATCGCTGGTTAGGGTAGAGCAAAAGGGGCTTCTAGCTCAACTACCTTTTCAGTTTGAGTGGAGCGCCAGAGGCACAGTGCCGACCAAGATGGTGTTCGTGGCGCCCAAACTGACGGCCGACCAAGCTTCAATTATCATATGCAGCGCCTGGGCAGCGGCTAGAGGCAAGCGGCGGCGATTCCTGGCCATAATGTCCGCTCTCAGAGAGAACCATTGCTTTCGTCTTCTCGAGCGTGGTCCTCGTATCAATTTCGACAACCACTTCGACCTAGACATGGATGACGCTACAGCCCGTATTCGCTACAACTTCACTATTGGGGAACTTCAGTGTTTGTCTATCAAGCTACGGCTACCCCAGCCACTACTACTTACACCGACCGGTGACACTCTCCCCAGCGTTGAGGCTCTCGTAGTGGTCTGCCGCAGGCTTTCCGAGCCGTCCAAGCTTTTTACTGTAGCCAATGAGTTTGGGCGGTGAACTGCTGCTTACAGCCGTATCTGCAAGGAGACTGTCGCTATTCTTTACAATGAGCATGCAGATCGACTATATTTCGCTCACAGTATCGTAGTCAATCGTCTTGACGACTATTGCGAAGTAATCGCAATGAAGAGGGCCCCACTTCGTTCATGCTGGAAGTTTATTGATGGTATTAAGCAATACATTGCGCGACCTAGCACACGCAGCAACCCAGCCTCCTCTTTCGAGAACCTGCCGCGCTCTGTCTACAACGGCCACCCTAGGCTGTAACGACGCCGGACGGCCTACTTTCTGTGTTTTTGGCCCTGTGGAAGGAAGGCGCCACGATTCAACTATGCTGAGCATGAGCGGATAGCTGGAAGTGTTGGGACACGACAGTTATTTTAAAGGTAGAGTCATTTATGGCGACCCTGCATACGGCACCAACGACTATCTTTGCTGCCCGTTTGCTCCGAGTGAGCCAGGGAGTCTCCAAGCAATATTTTACTCCCGCATGAGCAGTGTTCGTGAAGCAGTGGAATGGGGGTTCTGTCGAGTGAAGATATTGTGGTCTTTTGTAAATTGAGACAAGAAAGTGAGAGTACGCCAAACACCGGTTGGACAGCTATTTATGATAAGCTGCTTTGCTAACAAATGTCATACCTGCATACAGCCCCGTGGAAATAAAATTTCAATGTACTTTGGAATGAAACCTCCATCATTAGAGCTTTATCTCTCTAGCTAAACAAAGATATAACGACTCAAGTTGTAATTCGTTTTATTCATAGCTATTTGCAAAAGCTTGAGCATGAATTCTTGGTAGGAAACGTTCTCGCTGCTGCTCAGCTGCTTCCCGTCGCGCCTCTCTATCTTGATTAGCAGCCATGCGTTTCTCTTCAAACTCCAGTCTTTTGAGTGCCTCTTCCCTCTCAAACTGCAGCCGCTCTCGCAAGTACTCGTACTTGGAACTGGCGTCACCGATCGAGCGCTCGATGGCAGAGGCAATCCCGTCAGCGACGGCTCCTAGCTTCTCACGATTGCTGACTTTCTGGACACGATGAGCTCCAGATGTCGCCGCTCTCTTCCGGCCGGATCCAGGAGATTCTCCTGAGCAGCGGTGACTAGCACTGTCGTCACTTTGCTGCTCGGTCGAATCTCCGCCCACAGCAGCGCTGACGCCGCCATCATCTCCCTGGTCATCCTCCTCCCCGTCGTCCATCTGGTCCATCTCTCCCATAGCCAGCCTCCATCAGCTCTGCCGACGTCTCAATTCCTTGTTTTTCGCTCTTTCCTTGGCTTTTCTTCATCAGCCAGCTCCTTCCAATTGCCCATACGGCTTACGATGGCTTGTAGCAGTACGTCGCGCTCTCGGTACTCTTCAGTGGTGCCAGAGGCCCGCACAGAAGCTCTCTGTGCCTCGCGGAACATACGCACTAGCCGATCAAAGCGAGTACGCAGGGCAGGGCCGTCCTTCTTCAAAAGTCCGTTAGCAGCGCGGCATTTTTTTTGCTATAATCTCAAAGGCCTTCATGATTCCATTTGCTGTGCCCACGGCAGCCTCCCATGGCTTCACTAGGCTTGCACAGCGGAGCCAAATAAGGCCATCAGTCACTGTAAAGTTTTTACGTACACTGGGCGACGTGTCCGTGGGCAAGGCAAGCGGTGTGACTGCATAAGTCTCCCGGTCTGGCATCGCTTCTTCCACTGTCATTGCCGTTAGCCTGAAACTCGTCGAGCTGAAGCTGAGACAGTTCAAAACGCACCTTTGGTTGATAAGGATTCTAGTTTCAGTTTGCATAAAAAGGTGTTGTACTGAAACTGAGCCTCAAATCTAGTGTGCTTCGAAAGTTCTCTAGTTGCGACGTTGCAACAAAGGAGAAACGAGAGTTCAGTGGTAGCAGATGAAAATCAGTATTGTGCATTCTAAATGGATCTGTTATCAAAAATACACGATTACTTCTACATGACAGCTTGAGATTTGAATTGAACGACTCAGACTGTTACAGCTTCAACAATATCCAAATATTGTTAGTGTTACCCCACAACAACAGCTCATTGACATCGCAACTGAGCAGACAGAGAAAAGCGACTGATTGGATTTAAAACCGTTTCGAGAAGCTTAGAATGATGAAATTTTTTATTTACTGCTGACATTAGGTAAGTTTTATTAGAAATATAAGCTGGAAACTTGGCATATTATCCGGAGCTATCCATAATGTTTACGATCGTGACTTCTGAGCTTGCTCTCACACCGTAATTGCTCGTATGCAAACAGTAAAACGTTTCTTCTTTCCCAGACTGTACCAATTACTCCACAAGGACGGATTATTTTCAAACTGGTTGGGAAAAGTTGCAGACATGGTGCAGTTTCGACCAAACACATTACTCCAGACATTAAACATACTGTCTAATATTAATTTCTTAATAGCGCCCTACCACTCCGATCCATTGGACTTGTCCCCTTTAATTCCTCCGCTACCAACGTCGTAACTTGCGACTTTGTGAAGGGCGAAAGTAGTAAGTTACGACGTAGAATGAGATTTAAACAGCAAATGGCTCGAAAAAACGGAGACCATACTGAAAACAAATTTAAATTTACGAGAAAAAGTATAAGCTGGGAGAGGCCAAATCTGGACCGGATAAAGAAAGGGTGTGTGTGTGCTGCAGATCGCTCTCATGTGATGAGTCCTCAGATCAGGTCAGTGGCTGGTGGCCATTCCAGAATTAGCCAGCATGGCAAGAATCCGGTCAAGCGCGACTACCAGAGAGACAGCGGTCGCCGACGCTGTGCGGGCCGTTGACTTCAAGCACCTTTGTCGACAGCTTTGGGCAGCGGGCTGGACGTCTAAGCGCCCTTCAGAGCTTTCAAACAAGTGGAGGTACTCCTCGCCCAGCGGACAGTCATTCGCTGGTATGTCAAATTTCCTTTATTTCATCGGGTGTATCTCTACTAATATCTACGCAGGTGAATGTGATGTGGTAACCTTCGTGATTGAGTCCATCTCTCTGTGGATAGCAGTGATGACAGCAGTACGGAGGCCGACGGAGGAAGTGTGGTCGACGGAGAAATTGCAGCTGACGAGACGGTGACGGCATCCCAAATAAACACGTCCATCATGCTATCGGCGAGCACGATCGAGGACATGTTCGACTCGAGCAGTGAATCCGACATCGAGGAGACAGCCGCCCCGGTCAATGATAAAGCAGATGCTAGCAGGGTCTCAGTCGGCGACGACGGTAGCGATACCGCTGACGACATCCCGAGCGTAGACGGAGAAGGTGGACTCAGTGTGGAGGATCGCGAGAGTGCTGAGGACGATGACCGATTCGTCGTCGCTGCAAGTGACGTGAACGTGCTAGCGGCTGATGAACTGTATGAAGGGTATGAGTCTGTTGGATCAGACGGTGTACTCCACTCTATCTCACGAAGGGCGTCCATGTTTATAGCGTCCAGGGCCAAGTGGCCGCCCAAGGTCTGGATAAAGGCAGCGTCCATACCAACTGCTACCTCCTCAGAATCATCAGCACTGCTCGGATACTCCCTCCGCGTGATAGCTTCTTCGCCGCTGCTGTTACTCTCGTCACTCCCGTCATCTGAGGTCGCGAGTGGCAGATCAGAGTATCCTGGGCTGTCGTGCGATGTGGCGTCACCAGTTCGTGAGCTACAAGACCTAGCAGACTCTCCGATGCTGCTATTTTTCTATTTTGAACCAAAATCTCTGTGGATTCGTGTAGCGAACGAGACCAATCGCTACAAGAACCAGACTGCGCATACAAGAGCTAAACGAATAAAGGCCAACCAGCGGAAACGTGGTGTATCAACCCCAGAGAGCCTGAAGCAATTTATTCGACGCTTGCGAGCAGAGCCCAAGTATGAAGCGCACGATCTTTTACACGTTATTGGGCTACTGGTCGCGAGGATATTGAACCCGATGACGCGTCGGTTTTCACGGCACTGGGGGATGACGGGGGATGGGGCGCTTCCTGCTAGACACTTCGGAAGGTTTATGGCTCGCAATCGATGCACTACAATACCGAGAGACCTGCACTTTGCCAACAACGAGGCGCCACGAGCACGAGACAGGCTGTAGAAGTTACGGCCTGTGGTGGACGTTCTACAGGCGCGCTTTCTTTCCGGTTGGTCGCCTTCAAGCAAGTTCTCCTTTGACGAAGGTGTACTTCCAGCAACTTCAAAGCGTAATTCTTCTTGAATGGTCATGCCGGACAAACCCCGTCGATACGGGACGAAGATGTTTATTTCGCTGTGGCACGTAGACCAACCAGCTCCGCATCTTTGTGAGCGATTTCTACGTTCACCTGGATGATACCTCGTGTAGCGGCAGACTAGCAAGCCCGCATACATTGTCATGAGATACCTTCTTCCTTGAAGCGAGCCAAAGAGAACGTACCATTTCGGTCGTCATAGCCTCCAGCCTCTTGTCTTTTGCATAGATCTCTTCCAGATCCTGTAATCTCTGCACACGCTCTTCTCGGAGCTCCATCAACAATCGATTTGTTTGTCGGTTCTTCAAAATTGTCTCTCTTTCCAACGCTAGAGTTAGCCACGTAGCTTCAGGTTTGTAAGATGCACGCACTTTTCTTCGCGTTCTTCTTCGAGCGCTACTTGTACTTTATCCAGCTGTTCTTCTAATGCTCTGCATACAGTACTCCGCTTTAATTCACCAAAAAATATTCACGCTGCAAGCGTACCACTCTTACCTAATTCGCCCTAGCTGAGCTGCAAAGCATAGACGATTAGCTCGGCATCGGTATAGCAATGCACTCAGCACCACTCACACGTATTCTTGAGCTTCTGCATCTCTAGTGCATCCTGAAGTTTAAGAATCCTCTCCTAATGTAGTAGTTAGTATTCAGACGAGCAGAAAAACATGTCAACGCACCTCATACTGCTTCGCCTGCATCCTTCACCGTGCAGTGCTCGCTAAAAGTACGTTTTTTCAGTTACGATAAAATCTAAAGAAACATTTTTTATTTGAAGCAAGAGGATTATATAATAAAAGTACGCTTATTAATAACGGATATATTCCGGCTACTATAATACCCTCTGCCCGAAAAGTACCCATCCATGTGTATTAGCCTAGATGTAGCGTGATGTTGATAACTCGCTGTCATTGACCGCAGCCTGACCACCACCCACTTCAGTGTGGCTCCTGCAGCATCTCATTCTACAAAATGCCATCAAGATCCCCTATCAGTATCTGCAGTGGATTAACGACGAAGGCATTAAGCACTTCCGTGCAAAAAGGTAAAAAGCTGGATGGGGGCAGCGTGCGACGGTGGTGGCTCGATCGCGGAAAGATATTCGCTACCCAGGAAGTCTGTGACGAATTTGAAGTGGCCTTTAGTTATCAAATTAATTATTGGTCAGAACTCCTACAATTATGGTCTGCTTCTGAATACCAATGAGACCAGACTCATTTAAGACGAATCAAAGCCCTTCACGACAAAACTTGGCATTTCGAGACGCTAGGACAAGTGGAGTGGTACCCACAGTTGCGACGTTGTAACAAAGGAGAAACGAGAGTCCAGTGGTAGCAGCTGAAGATCAGTATTGTGCATTCGAAATGGATCTGTTATCACAAATACATGATTACCAGCTTGAAATTTGAATTGAACGACTCAGACTGTTACAGCTTCAAAAATATTCAAATATTGTTAGTGTTACCCCACAACAACAGCTCATTGACATCTCAACTGAGCAGACGGAGAAAAGCGACTAATTGGATTTAAAACCGTATCGAGAAGCTTAGAATGATGAAATTTTTTATTTACTGCTGACATTAGGTAAGTTTTATTAGAATTCAAGTCGGAAACTTGGCATATTATCCGGAGCTATCCATAATGTTTACGATCGTGACTTCTGAGCTTACCGAAGTATCGTAGTCCTAGGGAACGTTTACTCCTAAGGGTCACCAACGAACCAACCAATCGGATCCTTCGATTGTAATTCAGATGGCTCCATTACTTACGATAAGGTTCATTCTAATTTTACTTCGGCGGAAGCTAAAAGAACGGAGCCCAACACCACAAAGAAAACGGAAGGCCGTCGAAAAGTATGGTTCGCCCTCGCATCAATGGACCAGGAAAGAAGCGGAAGACCTATCAACGTAGGGCAGTAGAGTATGCGCATAAGAGAGACGTCCTCGACTACATTGACAGCGGTCACAGCCTTGACGAGACAATTTCACAGTTCTACGGCGACTTAAGTGGCTCCGACATTCGTGCTAAGAAAAAACAAATTCACAAGTGGAGCAAGCAGGCTCCAACTATACGTGCTGCATGTGATTCTGGGCGGGGGTGCCACCGAAATCTGCGCGGACTTGGTGAAGCGACTGTGCTCACCAAGGAGGCTGAACGCGCTATCGTAGTGTGGGTGAATTCGCTGCGGAAAGATGGTGCCCCTGTCTCCCGTCTCATGCTTCAACTGCAGGCAAAAGTACCGCCGCGTTACACGTACGTATGCCAACCGGCAGATATTTCGTGGAATAACCCCCTAAAAACTAGGTTGCGAGGTCTGTGGATCAACCGGCTGAGAGACCAACTTGTTGCGTATCGAGCCAAGGAGAAGCAGCGCCAGGAGAAAAGGGACAAACTCCAGAGAGATATTTTTCGTGTGCGCAAGGATCTAGTGCAAGAGAAAGCAGAGTCTGAAGTTGAGCGACTTCGGAAACAGCATACAGAAGAGCCCTTTAAATTGGAGCCCCCAAAAAGAGAAGACATTACGGAGTGGATATCAAAATGCTGGAACGAGCTTTCAGAAAAGACAATTGTTAGTGGATTTGCAAAAGTAGGCATATTGGCTGATACTCGCCGTGCTGAGCAAGATTTTGACTCATATCCGGGACATATTGATAGCGAGCTTGTCCAAGAGCTGGAAAAATGCAATTTAACTGATGGTCATGTCGACTCTGACGATGATATAGAGTCTGAAGCTGGTACCGGTAGTGATAGCGGTAGCGAATGTTAAATACAGTAATTTGCAGTGAATGCTTCGGTAAAACTATGATTTGCATTCATATGTCGGTGCTCACGATTTGCATCCTTTGCTATTGAAGTGACGCCTAGGACTACGATAATTCGGTACTCCACACCGTAATCGCTCGTGTGCATATAGTAAAACGTTTCCTCTTTCCCAGACTGTACCAATAACCCCACAAGGACGAGACATTTTCAAACTGGTTGGGAAAGTTGCAGACATGGTGCAGTTTCGACCAAACACATTACTCCAGACATTAAACATACTGTCTAATATTAATTTCTTAATCGCACTTTACCACTCTGATCTATTTTCCTTGTCCCCTTTAAGTGCGTCGTGTTGTCCTACTTGTCCAATTTCTTACACTTAGAAGAGATGGTAAAAGACAAACTGTTGTGACGAAATGAAGGGGCCTTTATGTAAAAAAAACATTATTATTGGTCAGAACTCCTACAATTATGGTCTGCTTCTGAATACCAATGAGACCAGACTCATTTAAGACGAATCAAAGCCCTTCACGACAAAACTTGGCATTTCGAGACGCTAGGCCAAGTGGAGTGGTACCCACAGCTGCGACGTTGTAACAAAGGAGAAACGAGAGTCCAGTGGTAGCAGCTGAAGATCAGTATTGTGCATTCTAAATGGATCTGTTATCAAAAATACATGATTACCGCTACATGACAGCTTGAAATTTGAATTGAACGACTCAGACTGTTACAGCTTCAAAAATATTCAAATATTGATAAAGTTACCCCACAACAACAGCTCATTGACATCTCAACTGAGCAGACGGAGAAAAGCGACTGATTGGATTTAAAACCGTATCGAGAAGCCTAGAATGATGAAATTTTTTATTTACTGCTGACATTAGGTTAGTTTTATTAGAATTCAAGTTGGAAACTTGGCATATTATCCGGAGCTATCCATAATGTTTACGATCGTGACTTCTGAGCTTACCGAAGTATCGTAGTCCTAGGGGTCGTTTACTCCTAAGGGTCACCAACGAACCAACCAATCGGATCCTTCGAAATACAGATGGCTCCATTACTTACGATAAGGTTCATTCTAATTTTACTTCGGCGGAAGCTAAAAGAACGGAGCCCAACACCACAAAGAAAACGGAAGGCCGTCGAAAAGTATGGTTCGCCCTCGCATCAATGGACCAGGAAAGAAGCGGAAGACCTATCAACGTAGGGCAGTAGAGTATGCGCATAAGAGAGACGTCCTCGACTACATTGACAGCGGTCACAGCCTTGACGAGACAATTTCACAGTTCTACGGCGACTTAAGTGGCTCCGACATTCGTGCTAAGAAAAAACAAATTCACAAGTGGAGCAAGCAGGCTCCAACTATACGTGCTGCATGTGATTCTGGGCGGGGGTGCCACCGAAATCTGCGCGGACTTGGTGAAGCGACTGTGCTCACCAAGGAGGCTGAACGCGCTATCGTAGTGTGGGTGAATTCGCTGCGGAAAGATGGTGCCCCTGTCTCCCGTCTCATGCTTCAACTGCAGGCAAAAGTACCGCCGCGTTACACGTACGTATGCCAACCGGCAGATATTTCGTGGAATAACCCCCTAAAAACTAGGTTGCGAGGTCTGTGGATCAACCGGCTGAGAGACCAACTTGTTGCGTATCGAGCCAAGGAGAAGCAGCGCCAGGAGAAAAGGGACAAACTCCAGAGAGATATTTTTCGTGTGCGCAAGGATCTAGTGCAAGAGAAAGCAGAGTCTGAAGTTGAGCGACTTCGGAAACAGCATACAGAAGAGCCCTTTAAATTGGAGCCCCCAAAAAGAGAAGACATTACGGAGTGGATATCAAAATGCTGGAACGAGCTTTCAGAAAAGACAATTGTTAGTGGATTTGCAAAAGTAGGCATATTGGCTGATACTCGCCGTGCTGAGCAAGATTTTGACTCATATCCGGGACATATTGATAGCGAGCTTGTCCAAGAGCTGGAAAAATGCAATTTAACTGATGGTCATGTCGACTCTGACGATGATATAGAGTCTGAAGCTGGTACCGGTAGTGATAGCGGTAGCGAATGTTAAATACAGTAATTTGCAGTGAATGCTTCGGTAAAACTATGATTTGCATTCATATGTCGGTGCTCACGATTTGCATCCTTTGCTATTGAAGTGACGCCTAGGACTACGATAATTCGGTACTCCACACCGTAATCGCTCGTGTGCATATAGTAAAACGTTTCCTCTTTTCCAGACTGTACCAATAACCCCACAAGGACGAGACATTTTCAAACTGGTTGGGAAAGTTGCAGACATGGTGCAGTTTCGACCAAACACATTACTCCAGACATTAAACATACTGTCTAATATTAATTTCTTAATCGCACTTTACCACTCTGATCTATTTTCCTTGTCCCCTTTAAGTGCGTCGTGTTGTCCTACTTGTCCAATTTCTTACACTTAGAAGAGATGGTAAAAGACAAACTGTTGTGACGAAATGAAGGGGCCTTTATGTAAAAAAAACATTATTATTGGTCAGAACTCCTACAATTATGGTCTGCTTCTGAATACCAATGAGACCAGACTCATTTAAGACGAATCAAAGCCCTTCACGACAAAACTTGGCATTTCGAGACGCTAGGCCAAGTGGAGTGGTACCCACAGCTGCGACGTTGTAACAAAGGAGAAACGAGAGTCCAGTGGTAGCAGCTGAAGATCAGTATTGTGCATTCTAAATGGATCTGTTATCAAAAATACATGATTACCGCTACATGACAGCTTGAAATTTGAATTGAACGACTCAGACTGTTACAGCTTCAAAAATATTCAAATATTGATAAAGTTACCCCACAACAACAGCTCATTGACATCTCAACTGAGCAGACGGAGAAAAGCGACTGATTGGATTTAAAACCGTATCGAGAAGCCTAGAATGATGAAATTTTTTATTTACTGCTGACATTAGGTTAGTTTTATTAGAATTCAAGTTGGAAACTTGGCATATTATCCGGAGCTATCCATAATGTTTACGATCGTGACTTCTGAGCTTACCGAAGTATCGTAGTCCTAGGGGACGTTTACTCCTAAGGGTCACCAACGAACCAACCAATCGGATCCTTCGAAATACAGATGGCTCCATTACTTACGATAAGGTTCATTCTAATTTTACTTCGGCGGAAGCTAAAAGAACGGAGCCCAACACCACAAAGAAAACGGAAGGCCGTCGAAAAGTATGGTTCGCCCTCGCATCAATGGACCAGGAAAGAAGCGGAAGACCTATCAACGTAGGGCAGTAGAGTATGCGCATAAGAGAGACGTCCTCGACTACATTGACAGCGGTCACAGCCTTGACGAGACAATTTCACAGTTCTACGGCGACTTAAGTGGCTCCGACATTCGTGCTAAGAAAAAACAAATTCACAAGTGGAGCAAGCAGGCTCCAACTATACGTGCTGCATGTGATTCTGGGCGGGGGTGCCACCGAAATCTGCGCGGACTTGGTGAAGCGACTGTGCTCACCAAGGAGGCTGAACGCGCTATCGTAGTGTGGGTGAATTCGCTGCGGAAAGATGGTGCCCCTGTCTCCCGTCTCATGCTTCAACTGCAGGCAAAAGTACCGCCGCGTTACACGTACGTATGCCAACCGGCAGATATTTCGTGGAATAACCCCCTAAAAACTAGGTTGCGAGGTCTGTGGATCAACCGGCTGAGAGACCAACTTGTTGCGTATCGAGCCAAGGAGAAGCAGCGCCAGGAGAAAAGGGACAAACTCCAGAGAGATATTTTTCGTGTGCGCAAGGATCTAGTGCAAGAGAAAGCAGAGTCTGAAGTTGAGCGACTTCGGAAACAGCATACAGAAGAGCCCTTTAAATTGGAGCCCCCAAAAAGAGAAGACATTACGGAGTGGATATCAAAATGCTGGAACGAGCTTTCAGAAAAGACAATTGTTAGTGGATTTGCAAAAGTAGGCATATTGGCTGATACTCGCCGTACTGAGCAAGATTTTGACTCATATCCGGGACATATTGATAGCGAGCTTGTCCAAGAGCTGGAAAAATGCAATTTAACTGATGGTCATGTCGACTCTGACGATGATATAGAGTCTGAAGCTGGTACCGGTAGTGATAGCGGTAGCGAATGTTAAATACAGTAATTTGCAGTGAATGCTTCGGTAAAACTATGATTTGCATTCATATGTCGGTGCTCACGATTTGCATCCTTTGCTATTGAAGTGACGCCTAGGACTACGATAATTCGGTACTCCACACCGTAATCGCTCGTGTGCATATAGTAAAACGTTTCCTCTTTCCCAGACTGTACCAATAACCCCACAAGGACGAGACATTTTCAAACTGGTTGGGAAAGTTGCAGACATGGTGCAGTTTCGACCAAACACATTACTCCAGACATTAAACATACTGTCTAATATTAATTTCTTAATCGCACTTTACCACTCTGATCTATTTTCCTTGTCCCCTTTAAGTGCTTCTGATCTGTGTTCTCGGCGTTCACGACCAAGTATGAGGGACAAAGTAAATTGCAAAGTGATTGAATATAAAGAGATCGATACCTGGCACTACTCCTCCTGCGCCCTTGTCTGTTTGCCTCCTTGATGAGGGCTTGCACAGCCTCTCCTCGGAGCACCATGAACTTTGGCTGCATCTCATGCGTCCAAATATACGATCCCAGACTTGATATCTCACCAGCTGGTCCATCGCCACTGGGGGATCATCAAGCCACACAGAAATCCTTAGGCTTTAGCTTCGTTCTCCGCTCCCAGCCTAGGATATCAGGCTTAGTATATCACCCGCTGGTCCATCGCCACTGGGAAGCCACCAAGCACTGCATACAGTACACGCAAAGTTAATGATCACGCCTGTTCGCCACCTGATGCCCATCATCTGGGGGCATCATATCAGCCGGCGGCAGATTACTTCCCCCTCCACAAGAGCGTCAGCGTCGGCGTCGGCGTTGCCGCTGTCTTGGGCGTGCTTGAGCCTCCAGCATCGCCACGACATCGGAGTTATCGTGGTGGGCCTCACAGTAGCGCTCGAGTAGGACTGGAACGTCTGCAGAGAGTGACGAGTAGCTCTCCCACGTATTTTCGAGCTCGTCGAGGCCGAGCCATTTGACCTCGACCTCCCATTGCCGAGTACTGGAATTGAGTCTTACACCCCGGAACGCTTCGACACAGTGCCCTCCCTGAGAATGCAGCGCGTACTGCAGCAGATCTTCCATGACCTCTCGGTCCGCCTCCGCATAGAGGCGAATTCGGGAGCCATGGTAGTGTTGTGATGCGTTGGGGTGGATTAAGGTCCTCGACCTCGAAGATCCACGCGATGACAGCTCGAGCAATCCGCTTAGGTCCTT
>NW_003303648.1:80609-90944 GCF_000142945.1 Phytophthora infestans T30-4 | reverse complement strand
GACTCGACTGAGAGTCGTTCATATGGGAGAAGTCGTTCCTATCCATGGCAACGAACTTCGGAGGTTCAGGTAGTCTACCCGCGATGGCGTGGATTGACTACAAGTGCTACCAAGTGTGACGGGGTCACACAGCACCTTGCGCTAGAGGAAGTTATCTTCCGAGAGTATACAAACTCTCAGTGAACGGCAGTTCACAGGTCCCCTCTTTAATTAAAGAGAGCGAAGTGACCTAAATAAGGTAGATTGTAAACTGAGTATATTTATAGGTAGGTTAAGTTTGAGGTTAATACAAACTATCAGTTACCTATAGAAATGCAATGTCATTTAACCAATGGTTGGTTTTGAATGACCTTGGTACCTTGTACCAAATATCCCGGAGTATGACATGTCATACTCCTGAAGTATGAAGTGTCACACTTCATGTAACCAGGGTACACTTAGTGCTACGTACCCCGTTACATTGTAGCTGGAATATTTTAAGCACAGCTTTATAGCTCGCAAGTGGGGCATTTGGCCTCCCAGTATGGCGTGACACTACAGCAATGCTGCCGGTGCGTGAGGGCGGTATTTAGTTCTTCGCCTTAAATATGTACTACATGTACTTGTACATCATCAAATGCATGTACGTGTATGTGTACGTGTACGTGTACGTGTACGTGTACGTGTACGCGTACATGTACGTAGAGCACAAGGCACTGTGGCCTTCTAGTACGGCTTTTCAGCCAGCAGCAATAGTACAGCGCTATGGCTGGTCTGGCATCATGGCCTCACAACTCGGCAATGGCCGGTGTGGCACGGAATGTATGTGTCTCGTGCGGCGCTATAGCTCCATGGCTGGCGCGGGGGTTTCATGACCTCCCAGCATGGCGAATAACTACGCATGCTGTGCTACAGCTCAGTGGCTGGAGCCAAGTTGGGAACGTGGCCTCACGCGAGTTGGTGTCCGTCGGGCGATTTTCTCTCCGATCTCCTTCATGAGCCTTGGGGCTTGGAGGCGCATCGTCTTACCGCTTTCAGCTCGTCAGTACCCTGGCGACGCGTTGGGCTGATAACGTGTTGAAGGAATGATTTGCGCAGAGTTGTTAGGGCAGTACAGAACTGAATGAGGACAAAAGTAGAGAGGATTAGGCGGCCATAGTGAAGAGGGAGTCTTGAATGTAGAAGGAGAAGACGCTTGTGTGGTAGAGTTCGTAAAAGAGGAAGTGGTGATTTAGATAGTCTGGCGTCCTGGAGGGGAGTTATTCTCCACCAACCAGTCCAGTTATATAAGAAATCTCTATATGATATGACACAATTATATTCCCCTAGATAGTCAGTATCACATCGGAGATGGGTTACTTCAACAGAATACCCGAGGTGCTCCATTACGGGTCTCGACAGGACCAGCACGGACTTGCTCTTTTCTTCTTCAAACACCCATGCCCGCGTATTGCGAAGAAGCAAGGGACCTGCCGTCGTGCGCAGTTGAATCACATTGAAGATAACACGTTGCGTCACGTCGAAGCAGCTACCATCAAACGTAGCCAACTGCCGAGGCGGACACTGCGCCTCTCGCACTGCAGCACCACTCCGCAGCAATTGGTCAACCAAACCCCGGCTCGCCACATTCACGTCCGCCCCGGAATCCAGCAGGACATCATGAATGTCGAGAACATTCTCCGCCCTAGCCATGCATGCGCTGCCCGGATCGATCGGAGCTTCTTCGAGGCGAAGCGCTTTGATAGCATGTACAGGGGCGGATACCTTCGCCTCCACCGGGGGATTTCCTGGCCTTGCCTCCCTCCATTTACGTAGAAGGTCTTCTGCCTCGCCGGCTGCTGCATGGGGACAGTCCTTAGCGCGATGAGCCTCGCTGCCACACTTCAAGCAGGTCCGCTTGCGAGGAGGCGGCTTGCTCTCTTCGGTGCGTGGAGACGTTCCGGCGGGCTTCTCGGGCTTCCTCCCGCTCGACTTCGCCACCGAGACAGAGGACTGGCTAGCGGGTTCCCACCGTAGATATTCCTTACAGCTGGCACGAAGCCACTTGATAAAAGCGACGACATCCTTCAGCAGGGGCTTGTTTGACTCGCGCGCCAGCTCGTTCTTCACGGTCTTCTTGAACTGCTCTGGGGCCAGGGCATCCATCAGGTAATGGACGATCTTCTTCGGCTCGCTCTCAACCATCCACTCCATGTTCTCGGTCTCGAGCACTTGGTACATTGCGTGTGCAAGCTTTGAGTCAGCATCGGTAAGACTCACATCCATCACCAGCTTGCGGCTCATGAGCATCGTGACCTTGTCGAAGTCTTGTTCGCCCGTAATCCTTCCTTCCCATAAGTAGTTGATCCAATCGGCTTCTGTTATCGCGTCGATTTGTTTACAGATGTCGAGCATAGCGATCAGACGGCGGCGCTCATCCTCGACACACGCACCAACTGGCATTCGGAATGGACGAAAGAACGCCGTTTCGACTGCCGGCAATAGGCTTCGTACTTCTTCATGAAGCCTTGTTTTTCTTGAGCCGTCGAGCCACGAAAAATCGGAGGGGTTGGGAGTGTGGGCATTGTCTGGACGCGCTTGCTCAGCGGTAGTCTCACTTGAGCCTCATGTTCTGCACCGTCCACGCGGCCGCTTACGTCTTCCATGTCCACATCTAAGTCAACGCCACATTCTCGACGAGGCAGCGAAAAGGGGCCTCCAGCGTTGCTCACAACGTGAGTGCTAGGGCGACGGATAGATCCTCCTCCAGCTGCAGCTTGCTCAGCGGTTGCTGGAGCTGGAGTTCCGGTTTCTTCGGTACCGGGTACCACCACAGTAGTCTCCACAGCCGCTTGTTCAGCAGGCCCAGGTGGCGGGGCGTCTTGATCAGGAATGGTGAACCCAGCCATTGCGGTTCAGGCACCAGATGACTTGCACAGTCACGAAGGGTCGATTTGCACAGTCGACGCGTAGCTTGCTCAGCGGGTCGCTTGCACAGCGGAGTTTCTTGTCATTTAGTACTAAAGCTAGCTTTGATCTGTGTCCTCGGCGGTCACGACCAAGTATGAGGGACAAAGTAAATTGCAAAGTGATTGAATATAAAGAGATCGATACCTGGCACTACTCCTGCTACGCCCTTGTCTGTTTGCCTCCTTGATGAGGGCTTGCACAGCCTCTCCTTGGAGCACCATGGACTTTGGCTGCATCTCATGCGTCCAAATATACGATCTCAGACTTGATATCTCACCCGCTGGTCCATCGCCACTGGGGGATCATCAAGCCACACAGAAATACTTAGGCTTTAGCTTCGTTCTCCGCTCCCAGCCTAGGATATCAGGCTTAGTATATCACCCGCTGGTCCATCGCCACTGGGAAGCCACCAAGCACTGCATACAGTACGCGCAAAGTTAATGATCACGCCTGTTCGCCACCTGATGCCCATCATCTGGGGGCATCATATCAGCCGGCGGCAGATTAGCTTCGTGCTGTCCTACTTGTCCAATTTCTTACAGTTAGAAGAGATGGTAATTCAAAAACAAGACAAACTGTTGTGACGAAATGAAGGGGCCTTTATGTAAAAAAGCATTACCGTATTCCTTATGTGATTGGCGACGCTCGGTCATTAGCGACAAATCCAGCAGCCAATCAAATTGATTTAAATTTCGTGTCGTCGCGCTTTATGTGCTTGGCGACCAATATAATTTTAGCATGTTATATAGTTTTTTTTATGCAGGTATCTTTTATGCTGGCAGAAAGGCTGGACCACCTCAAGAATTTGACTGTCGCCAATCACATAAGGAATACGGTATTATTGGTCAGAACTCCTACAATTATGGTCTGCTTCTGAATACCAATGAGACCAGACTCATTTAAGACGAATCAAAGCCCTTCACGACAAAACTTGGCATTTCGAGACGCTAGGACAAGTGGAGTGGTACCCACAGGTGCGACGTTGTAACAAAGGAGAAACGAGAGTCCAGTTGTAACGGGGTACAATCCAGTGTGCCCTATGTTACATAAAGAGTGACCCGTCACTCTTGAGGACACCTGGTACACGGTACTAGGTGCTCTCGGAACCAGTCAGTGCATGACTAATTAGCTCCACTAAAGGTAACCTCTAGTTTGTATGTGACCCAAGCTTATCTTGCTTATAAATACATCAGTCTTAAATCTACTCCTCTAAGTAGCAAACCGTTCCCACTGAGGCCGGGAACACGTGGACTTACGTTCACTCGGGTAATTAATACCCTTAAGCACTTCCTCTGTGCAAGGTGCTGTGTGACCCCGTCACACTTGGTAGCACTCGTAGTCAATCCAGCACCATCGCGGGTAGATTGAACTACCTGAATCCTCTGTGCGCTCAACGTTTGAGCCAAAATGGACCGAAGCGAGTTTCCTCGCTTGAACGACTCACAGTATGAGTCTGTTCGGAAGATGGGAGGCATCTTTGGACAAGATGTCCTTCGCAGCTTGGCGGCGGCGACGCCTGCCGAGCAACAAGAACGCGCGACTGCGTTTGAGACCTGCGAGCGTGGTCTTATCGCTCACGTCCGCGGGAGCTTGGAGGCCTCGATGGCCGCTCCCCAGGCAACCAGGCCTAAGCCGGTATGGCTGAAGGTCCCCGCGTTTGAGGGGTAGAAGGGAGAGAACCTTCACTTCTGGGTCCGTGAGGTGGAGATCGCCATGAAGGCGGGTCTCATCTCGGACGAGCCAGCTCGGGTGGCGTTTGCCCTGTCCAACCTTGGTGGACGTGCCAAGCACTGGGCATACACCAGGGAGACGACATCTCCTGGATGCTTTGCATCCTGGGCTCAGCTGTAAGAGCAGCTTTGAGCCGCGTTCCTACCGGCGAACAATGTGTTCCGCCAGCGCTCACGCTTTCTCGCGTGTAAGCAGGATAAACGTGAGCTGCAGGAGTACGCGCAAGAGATGCGCACGTTGGTGGCATCTCTGGCAGGGAATCCTCTGCCTGAAGACATTAAGACAACAGTCTTCATGGACAGCCTGAAGGTCGGTCCTGCTCGCACCCAGCTATTCCGGGTGCAAGCGACAACTATGGAGGAGGCGATTCGAATCGCCCTCCAAGAAGAGTACAGCCACAAGCAGGCTGGTACTCCTCGGGAAGAGGAACATCGCCACGATAAAAATGGCGTTCCTCGGGAGGCGGAGCATCGCAGCAATGACGCTGTTGCTCCTGCTGTCACGCAGCCCGTTGATACCGGTGCGTACAGCGAGCCCGAACCCATGGACTTAAGCTCAGCCGAGAGCTTGGTCCGCTGCTATGGATGCGGCGGACATGGATACTACCAGCGTGTGTGTCCCTCGCTAGTCTTCGGGAAGAAGACGGCCCGTGGGCCCCAAGACCAATGGCGCAGGCTACGGTCAGGTGGACGAAGACTCCCCGGCCACCAGTAGAGGCGCTATGCCCTACTGAAGAGCGCTAAGCCTTCGTGATGGGTGTGCAGGTTGTGCGCACCACGGAACTTAGCCCAGAGAGACGTGGTTCTCTCAAACCGGTGAAGGGCAGTGATGGGCTGCCGGTAGTACACTCGGTGTACGGGGGTACGGTACCCCTTGAACGTTTGATTAGTTCTGGGGCGTTGATACGCCGCCGGAATGTCGCTTGGCATAACGACATTCGACTGCACTCTACGTCAGAGTGGCGGTCATGGGCTGGTCCTTGATGGACTAGTCTTTGGTACGGTGAAGGAAGTACCAATGGTCCTCAACGGACCTGAACGTTTCGGCTCGATGAACTCGCGCACCGCGGTGTCGCTCACAGTTCTCGCCATGAACAACATGGCTGTGCCGAACATAAGGCACAGCCCGGACTTTGGTGTGGCAAGACTGAGAAGGGCCTACCAGTCCAGGTCTATGACGGAGCATTGGTGAGTCATGTTCCCACCTCCGTCATGACTGGGGCGTCTGATACAGACCGCCAGGACGCAGAAGCGTCACGGAGCTGTCAGCGCGCTGACAGCTCTGCGTACAGCAAGACCATGCTCCGCTGCGGCGATACCACGGGCGTGGGTCTTTGCCCGGCGTGTGGACCTGCTACACTAGCAGCGTCCAACGCCGAAGGTCGTCGCGCCGCACGGGCTTCGACAGTGGTTATGCCTTTAAGCGCTAACCAGGTGGGTAACTTAGGACCACACGGTCGCCCAGACCTTAACTGAAGAGGAAGGCGCTGAATGCGCTTCCTGTGTGGGTAACACAGTACCACACGCAGTCGCCCAGACTATAACTGAAGAGGAAGGCATTGTCCATGCTTCCTGTGTCGGTAACACAGTGCCACACGAGGTCTCGAGTGCCTCTGATGTCGTCAACGAGACATCACGACGTGGGTAACGAAGTGCCACGTCACGTCAGCCGCCGCAAGTCGGGTCTGAACCTTGTTCAGGCCGACGTCGCTTCAAGCGACTCGGAGTCCAGGGCTCGGACTCCTCTGACTCGGTCGGTGGACACCAGCTCTGTCCGGTGTGTGGGCGGGTTTGCCACGCCAGCCGATCCCAACACCGAAGGTCGTCGCGCCGTATGCGCTTCGACAGTAGTGGTGCCTAAGGGCATTCACCAGGTGGGTAACATAGGTCCACACTGCGGGTAACAAGTTCCGTAACCAGCGAAGCTGCTTAAGGAGACCGACATTCGGTGCTCCGAGCGTGGGTAACAAAGTTCCACGCAAGGTCACTCAGACCATAACTGATACGGAAGTCGCTGTATGCGCTTCCGGTGTGGGTAACAGAGTTCCACACCCAAGGCGAGTAACATAGCGCCGCACACAGAGCCATTGGCTCGAGGCGCGAGGGTTGTCTTGGCCTCGCCGGACGTGAGCAACTCGCTCGACGTCAAGTCGCGCAGACCAAAACTGCTGACGCGAAGGCTGAATGCCTTCGGTCGACACGGCCGACGCGGTCGACCATATCGACGCAGTGCACATGGCGGAGAGCCGTTGCGCCTGCCAGTGGCTATTAGAAGCCACGAGAGACTCAGTAGTCTCGAGGTTAAGTGGGGGAGAGGCTCGGAAATACCTTTCCTCCCTGACTTTGCAAGAGGCAGGTAGCCGTCGTGCTGTCAGTGGCTATCACAAGCAACGAGAGACTCAATAGTCTCGAGTGTAAGTGGGGGAGAGGCTCGGAAAATACCTTTCCTCCCTGGTCTTGAGGTAAGACCAGGTTCCTTACGGAACCAGGCGTCGATGTACATCGACTGCAGGCTGGAGGCGAACAGCCGGGCTAGAGCTGCGGTAGCTCTGGCCGAACAAGACATAGTGGCGAAGAAAGCCACTGGCGCAAGGTGCCTCGGAATCGCTGAGCGAATCAGCAGTGTTGGGGTTGCAAGCAACCACACACGAGGCGAAGCGCGGGCCTAGTGCAATCAACGCACTGGTCCCTTGGTCATGAACGACCTGTCGAGTAGGGTGAACGGAACGTCTCACCCGCCGACAAAGCGGTTACGGTACGTGATGTACGCAACGCGCCGGGTATAATGGGCCGTGGAGCCATAACCCAAGTGTGGTGCACGAGTGCACACACAACTGACCAGGTGGTGGTCGAGGCAACGCACGCAGTCGTAACTGGTGCCGCGCCGAGCATGACACCGTGGTGATGGCTGCTTGCCTCACCATGGGTTGGTACCCGTGAGTACTCGGTGTCAATGCCAGACACCAATGCCGCAGTGGCATAGTGGTGAGATGTGCCCCACCACGGTCGAGTACCATCAAGGTACATGGTGTCTGTGACAGACACTGGTATAGGTGCAAAGGATATGCACCATACCACGACCCGATGCGCTCTGGACACTGTGAGTCAACGCACGTACCGTGCATCGGCACTGGCTGCTGTCGAGCGGCCTGCCAGGAGTTCCACGTAATGAACTTGTCGTGCATGACACACATGACGTGCACGGAGCACTTATGGTAGCTGTGGTACGCGTCGTACACAGCGTACCTCGTGTACGGGCCCATGGACCTGTACACTGTGCTTGCACATGCGTCGTGCATGATGCGAGCACTGGCCATGAATCTGCTCAGGCGACAGCACAGCAGAAGCTGTTGCCGCTAAACATGGCAACCTTGGGGTGGGCGTACCGCACCAAAGGTTATTACCGTACGGTACATGGTGTCGATGGGAGACACCTACACCACGGTTGTGTACCGCCACGGTACACGGTGTCGATGAAGGACACCTTCGCGCCGTTGGTATGGTGACCAAGACGCGAAGAGAGCGTGGCGTGGCAGAAGCTCCGCCCGCAAGGATGGATCCTTGCTGGAGCCAAAGGCATGGCCCGAGGTGAGCTGAAAGCTCTCTCTAGTGCTGGGGAAGGTGTTGCCCTTCTCGGTGTCGTCCCTCGCGGGAGACACCATGCTCCGAACGCGTTCGCGAGGACTATCGTTTCCTCTGGTGCGAACTGTGGACGAATGCCACACGTTCGGATGCTATTGCACCCTGTGCCAAAGCACTGTACGCACGCTAGCGCAGGAGCTAAGGCAGCTCTGAGTGTAGGCTTTGCGGCCAACACAGCTGTGAGCATAGGGATGCAAATCCCAGTGAGCTTTGGCAGCACAAGTCACTGGGTGTGACTGAGAGCCGCGCCAGTCTCGTGGCTGCTCAGTGTGAGAATTCACATTTTGGTGTTTTAATTCTCTCACTTCTGATTGGAGAATCAGTTGTGATTGGAGAATCAGGTGATTCTCAGTTAAGTGCGGGAGGATGTAACGGGGTACAATCCAGTGTGCCCCATGTTACATAAAGAGTGACCCGTCACTCTTGTGGACACCTGGTACACGGTACCAGGTGCTCTCGGAACCAGTCAGTGCATGACTACTTAGCTTCACTATAGGTAACCTCTAGTTTGTATGAGACCCAAGCTTATCTTACTTATAAATACATCAGTCTTAAATCTACTCCTCTAAGTAGCAAACCGTTCCCACTGAGGCCGGGAACACGTGGACTTACGTTCACTCGGGTAATTAATACCCTTAAGCACTTCCTCTGTGCAAGGTGCTGTGTGACCCCGTCACACCAGTGGTAGCAGCTGAAAATCAGTATTGTGCATTCTAAATGGATTTGTTATCAAAAATACATGATTACCGCTACATGACAGCTTGAAATTTGAATTGAACGACTCAGACTGTTACAGCTTCAAAAATATTCAAATATTGTTAGTGCTACCCACAACAACAACTCATTGACATCGCAACTGAGCAGACAGAGAAAAGCGACTAATTAGATTTAAAACCGTTTCGAGAAGCTTAGAATGATGAAATTTTTTATTTACTGCTGACATTAGGTAAGTTTTACTAGAATTCAAGTTGGAAACTTGGCATATTATCCGGAGCTATCCATAATGTTTACGAGCATGACTTCTGAGCTTACTCCACACCGTAATCGCTCGTGTGCTTACAGTTAAACGTTTCCTCTTTCCCGGACTGTCTCTTTACTGTACACATGTATAGCTCTGAGCTACTTTCCGAGATACACTCGAGACCGTTTTGAGTTTTTACATGTACGAGAGGTGCAAACTATTTTATAGCATCAGATACTTCTTTAGTCCCAATATCCACGCTTCCTCGTTTTGTGCTTTGAGGATCCGCTCAAAAATGGGTGCTCTAAGTGCGATCAACTTCGTGGTTGTCATGTGATCGATAGAAAGAAGGAGAAAAATGAATATGCCGCCTCACAGGCAGACTGCACGTAGCTTGTATCCAATAAGAGAAAGGAAAGCTACGATCACCACAACAGTCCAGGGATTCGGAAGTGGCCACAGCATGCCGCCAGGATGTAAGCTATATCTCGCTTGACATGCACCAAATCGTGATTCATCCACAGTAGCCGCGTGATGGCTACAAGTTCGTCATCCAGCCGCCACTGCTCCCACTTCTCCATGGATAAAAAGATAGAAGCTTGATAGGGAGGAAGCAAATGACGGCGACGGCCTTCTCGTTCAACGCAACACGGGTTGCGCTCATTTTGAGCTTATTGTGATCCGATAAATTGCTGCCTTCGCACAGCGGTCGCATAGCATCAGATACTTCTTTAGTCCCAAGATCCACGCTTCCTCGTTTCAGCAGATCCCGTCGTTTCGTTGAGCGGTCGAGCTGTGGCGCTCTTCGTGGTCAACGATACGCTCCACAATCCAGCGCGCATCACCCACCGAGTCAATTATCGGTGGTGGGCCTTCACGATGATACGGCGTACGCCCTGTACGTTCAGGGCGAGGTGGAGGCAGCTTCGAACCGTGCGTTCAAGACACGGCGCTACAGCTACTCCACTTGCATTCTTCCGCGTCGTGCGGAAGCGACAAAAGTGGTTCTTCATCGTGTCAAGTGTGTCTACCAATAACCCCACAAGGACGGGACATTTTCAAACTGGGTGGAAA
>NW_003303648.1:61022-67708 GCF_000142945.1 Phytophthora infestans T30-4 | reverse complement strand
TGCTACGAGCAGAGAGGAATATTTTGCTAAAGACCTCTCATATTAATAATAAGCATCAGTCATCTATATTACTCAATCTAGTCTACCATACCAGAAGGTAGCACTCTTTTTGCTTCCAATAGACCATAAAACCAGTTACCTACCAATCGATGAGCTACGGTGGCAAATGAAACAATTCTGGACAGTTCAAAACTATAACTGTCTATTTAACGTACTATCCACAAAATGAATATTTACCCCTGTCCAGAATGGAGCGCTTTCCAAATTGTTTGAAAATTCATTATAACTAGCTGAAACACAGTAAATTGTCAGCAGCTACTTTGCTAGATCAAATGGTCACTAACCAATCTGTTGGTTGGCAGACAGCGCTCTGATGGAAGGGTTGGGTAAGTTTACGAAGTGTCATTCGAAAACCTACTGCAAATGGCTCGAAGTGCCACCCTCATTCCTGCTGCAGAGCTTCTGCGGCGTCTCGCCGAGGGCATCGCCTGAGTCCGCGACGATGTCGCCCAGAACGAAGTGCGAGGCAGCGACGATGAGGACGACAACGACGCGTGCACCGAGTCCAATTCACCGCTCTTGGATCGCTATTTTAAAAGCGGTGGGTCAGACGCTGCGGTCACGCTGACCAACATCACTCCCACGGAGTTTCATCTGGTGTGGGCTCACGTCGATCCTAAACTCAAATGCCGCTGGGTGTCCGGGCGCGGACGCAAATCCGTCACCACCCCGAAAGATGCTTTCATGATGCTGATCTCCGTTCTCAAGCACTACAGTACGTGGTAGAAGCACGCTATGGACTTCGGGCGCAAGACTCCTACGCTCGAGAAAATGATGCATCGTGCTAAAAATTGCAACTCCGGTTCTTAGCGATGCTTTTACCCGTCCACCATCGATGGCCAGCGAGCGTGCCAACAGTGCTACCATTCAAAACTACCCCTACGCCTTATAAAATCATGCACAGCACGCTCAAGTAAAGCGAGACGTATCGTTTAACTCGTTTGCACGAACGTGCTTTGCATTAACAAACTTCCACGCTGACAGCAACCCACTCCGGGCTGACGATAGCCGGTTCTACCGGTCCGTGATGGGCCGATGCGCCCGATGGCGGATCGAGAGCGCTCAAGCCGTGCATCCATCCAGCGACGCTATCGTTGTCGCCGTGACGCACGCTTGGCTGCCGACCAAAACATCCGAACGAAGCTGTCGTTCTCGCCGTCGTTCTCACCGTCGTTATCTCCAGCGAACTCGCAGTAGGATTTTGAGGAGGCTCAGTCAGACAGTAAGCGTAGTGAGCTAGTTGGTGGCACAGTTTAATCCCAAATATACTGATGATTGAACCATACATATCCATTAGAGCACGCCATCGATAAGCTGATAGTTCAATATCTACTGCTCATAACGACAAGCTAATCATAATTGACTCGATCTCTTGCAACCCAGAGCAGCCATTTAGGTATATATCCACCAAATAGTTTTGTTATCTAATGTAATTAACATACCTTTAATGCACCTGAATAACGCCCTTACACCATCGAGACCACCGGCAAGCACTGCATCGTGCAGGAGAAACACAGTGTGCGACGTAGGCTTAGAGGCTGGATGCACGCCCCCAACTGGGCAGTTAGAAGAAGTATCGTCTATTGAGAAGCAGCGCTGTCACAACCTACGTTGTCTGTCATTGACGAACGCTTTTGACAGGCAACTCCTTACGGAGGTCTATCTGGATTAAAACGACGCTACAGTGGATTCGAATGTAGTTAGGACTTTCACATTAAAGCTGGAGTGTGCGAAGATGTTGACATGTGAAAGACACTAATGGCAAAATGAGCGGGTAGCAATATACCTATAATGTGCAGTCTCTATTGCTAATGCGACAGAGTAAACTACTACGAGCTATCGTCTGCTACGGGCGCATGTAGATTAGTCTGAGGCCAAACTTAGACGAGGCTTGAAAGGCCTGTGGTGGGAGCAGAGATTTTTAATAATAATTAGGTATGATCATGCGTACTATAGTAATCTCATCTACAGGTCAACAGATGCAGTAATGTGTACACCGGCGTAGAATATAATGACACTTTTCTTTTGACGTGTAAAATTGAATATTGTGCCCTAAATGCTCTGGTAGCTCTTATTTGACTATGTCGTTTCGATTTATATGGCTCCATCCACGTTGTGAGATTTCTAAAACCAAAAAGTAGTACGTATCTGATAACTGGTGATATGAGGGGACTAAGCAAATTTATTACTATTCGACAAAGTCGTGTTTCACGAAAAAGCTCCGGATTACACGTCTGCGTGTAGGTCAGTTACTTCACCATTGGCTTACATGTACAGTGCCAGCAAGGAGCTTAGCATGCTCAAAGTGCCAGAAAAGGTACTTAATCGATATTGTAGTACGTAATGTACAGTATTACGTTTTAAAAAGACGTGTTTTGTCTTTTCTACTATGTTTGCTGGTCTATCACATATCATCGTGTTTTGTCTTTTCAAGTGTTTGCTGGTCTCTCACATAATAAACTATAGAACGCATTTGTTTTTTTAATTTTTGTTGACAAAATCCAGAGCTGTTGCCCGCCTTATCGCGGCTTTGTCAATATAAGACCGATGCATTTATAAGTAAGCTTATCTTGATCTCTTATATAAACTAGAGGTCATCTTTAATGACTATGGTGACCTCTAATTTATATAAGAGATCAAGATTAGCTTACATATAAATACATCGGTCTTTATAAGAGCTCAAGATAAGCTTACTTATAAATACATCGGTGTAAATATGCAAAGATTAGATACAACCAGCCGTCCACAATTGAAAAAAACAGCTGCTCCCCCCCTCTGCCGGCCGGAGCCATGATCCATGTTCGCCTCGTCCTCTCCGCTTGCGCACCGCGCTCTTCCCCTGCGTGAGATTTCAGAAATGAACAGCTTTGTTTAGCCAAACAAAACGACTTCGAAGCAGTTTGTTTAAATTTACAGTAATCTACTCATTGTCTGAAATTTACAGATTTATTATGCGGATGGATACAGAACGCGCTAATAGTTGCTCAAAACGACCTCTTGTATAAGTTGCCGTAAGCACTATCTTTTCTGTTAGGTTTGACCTTATAAGCGAGAGGCAGCTGTCTTAGTTGGCCGCTTAAAAGAGAGGAATCTCTTCGGCGTTGTTATTAATAGTACGTGGTGGGACCACATAGATGTTTGTAAACGAACGTGATACTATTCAACGCTACTATTTTGCTATGAGCACGGGAAATGGCTACAAAAAGAGCGAATTCGCTCTCAAGACCGGGCCTTAGCGGTGGATGTGCATGGTTCGTATGCGCCCTCTTCTTGTTATCCTGTGCATTCATAAAAATCTCGAAATGCTTTTACAACATCTACATCCACTCAGAAAATAGCAGAGTTTTGGTCTACGAAGAGAGATTATAGAGCAATATTTTTGCTACTCCAGTACATTTTCATCTTTGTTTCTGTTTCATCAATTAGCATGCTCAATCGCCAAAAATAATTTTGAAGCTGTGATAGATCCTGTGTGTCGTGATGTGATCTGAAAGTTACTTGTGTTAAAATACAGGGCACGTGTTACTGTGCCCGGCTGAGTGAAATGCGACAGGACTATTGTGACCGGTTGAGCCCAACTAATACCGACCGAGCCCGGTTACACGACAGTCAGTGCCGCGTCATCACTTGATGAGTGATTAGGTTTATATGTATAGCCGGCTTCCTTTATCCAAGAAAAAAAAACTCAACTAATACTTTAAAAATGTCAAGTGTGCTGTTTTGCGTTGGCACTGAAACACTTATCAAAAAAAAGATGTTCATGTATGGTGTTTAAATAGGTGAGTCGTACTGTGATAGTGTTTAAATTGGTAAAATGTGATGTATTTAAAGGCACATACACAAATATCTGTATCGGAGACATTAAAGGGTTTTCTTGTCAACCGCTCCCACTGCATTTGCTCCGCACAGCATTTCAAATACAAGTAGGACGTACACGCCACAGTTTTAGCTATCCGTTTGTATACCGAGGCTAAATTCGTATAAACAGGTGTGGTAGCGCTTCACACCAGGAACCGGAAGCAAACTTACCATAGACCCAGCAATATCTCGGATACTTGCCATGTAACTTGAATGCATCGGGTCGTACAATAGTATCTCATCGGTAGCAGTGTTGACGATGATTGCACACCAGTGGTTCCAGCTTCAGTTGATCGGGATAATAATCCGTTTGACTGGGTGCTTCGTTCAATACATCGCGTAGCGCGTCTCGATCCGCTCTGATGCTGCCATTTCTGGTGATACTCACAGCAGTTGGGCTGACCATCACAACCCTGATGTCCGCTCCAAAACAAGTTGCATAGCAGTCCACATAGTTGTGTCTTCATGAGATCTCTAAGCAGCAAAATCAAACACATTTATCTGGACAGTCGTAAATACGCTATAATGCTAACCTAAATATTTTGTGGAGGAACCGTTTAAGAAAAAAAAAATGATACGTATCTGCTTGGACAGAAGCGGCATTGGTTTCAACTTGGCAGGCAAATTGGGGATCGGTTTCAACGTGAAATGACGTATCCCAAAGCAGTGACACGTCCACCGAGGAGATCCAGTGTAGCACGCGCTCAACAGTCTTAACGGCTCTTAGTGCCCGATGCCACTACTCCATTACTGACAGCGTGCACGGCATAAAACAGCCTACACCCACCTCCTCAATTTCAATGTCCAGCTCAGTCAGCCCGCGCCGAGTCCGTTGAAATGCCGTCACCTTAGCATAGCATTTTCGTAACAGGTCCCATGCAAACACCCACGTAAACTCACAAGTATTTGGGATTGGTTTTCCTGGTGGCAGCTTTGACGCATTTTGTTTGCAATTAGCGGTTTTAGTAACTTGAATTGTTGGAACTGGTTAAGTAATTGACCTGCTGACTCGTATGTAACCTTTCCAGAAAGCGTCTTTTTAATCGGGTTTAGGGACAACCGCCTTTCATGCATGTTTAAATCATCACGGGCCATCTCGATTGCAATACTTTTCTTGGTCTTTTTTGCTTTTGGTTTCTGTTTTGGTCGTTCACGAGGCCTCACAAGACTTGTGATATCAAAGTCAGTCCACAGAAAGTAGCTGAATTTCACAGTTTTGCGATATAATTTCCGTCCGAGGCTTTAGCTGGCGCTCGGCGTACCCGACTGCGCAGGAACCGTACCCGACTCGCTACTCAGTATAACCGACTGGTCAGGCAGGAACCATACCCGATTGGTTAAGTGGCGTACACGACTGGTTACCCGACCGAGGTCTCGCTGAACTCGATTCATTGCCCAGGGTTTCCGAAAGGGCTTCAAGTGGACTCGCTGTTATTGGTGTGGTACTTAATGCTATCGTATCATTCGAGTGAACGGATTGTGTTTCGTATTGAGTGCCTTAAATACTAGTGCCACCCATAGTACCTGCTTCCAAGTGGTGCTCATCTGATTCAGCTAGCTCAGCAAGTTTGCGGAAGGCTCTGCGCTTAGTTACACTTGACACTTAGGCCAATGCACTCATGGCTAATCGCAACTCGGCCATGCCAAGACCGCTTATCGTCTTGCAGATAGTGGTAGCCACATGACGAGTTTCCCGAAACTTCCGGTTTGAGTCCCAAGGTTAATTGGGCACTTGAAACACAGTACCTATAGCGAAAGCTTCTCGTCGTGTGTCATCTAGAGCGGTGAATACACGAAGAGATGACATTAACCATCTTGAATTTAAAGTCTGACTCGGATTGACTGTCTCGAGCCGACGGGCCTTCCACATGTAAAAAAAGTGACGGCATGGAAGCAAACGCGTTGTCATGAAAAGACACGAACATTTCCACTCGCGCGTGCTGATATGGTATTCCGCGCTCCAGCTATCCAGAGCACAGTCGTCCTTGTCAGTACATTTTATAAATGTCATCCCCACGTACGGCGCATAGCATGTGTACGAAGCTCAATGCACTGCGTAGTCGCTCTGCTCGTAGATGAGTTTACAAACGTGACCACTGACAAGGTTAGCCACATAAGCAATTTCGCGATCATACTTTTGGTGCTGCCCAACACTTAGCTTATATAGTTTTTGCCGAAATTGCTGTTCGGCCATCGTCTGATAAAACATGATAGAAGCGATGCATTCATCAAGTCCCATTAATGAGTGCATCGTATCTTTAAGCGGCTTCCACGACGACTCCAATCGGTTGTTCGTATCATTGCCCAGCGTAACAGCATTGTCACGTCTGTGTGCGCATTATAGCTGCCGACAATTATTTAATTTGTTTTGGCAAAGTAAGAGGCAAATGGATGCAAACCTTGTTAGTCCTGTGGCACTGCATTTAAAACTTTGTTATCTTCCGAGTGGGGCTCAGATTGGGCTAAGTCGGATTCAGAATGAGCTGAGTCGGGAACCAACTGGGCTGAGCTGGGCTGAGTTGGGCGGACTGTGACTAAGCTTGTTCTTTAACAAAAGAAGATGTAATAACTTTTGCCGCAGTCAAACCAATGCGCGTGAGTTGGTGTATGTAGCTGAGACGTTTCATGTACTCTTGCTCTGCCTTCGCATACACCAGTAGGCTTACGATATTACGAATTTGCTTCTTCTGCCAATTACTGAAGCCATAGTCTGACAATACAACTTCCCCCGACAAGTACTTGATTACGTGAAATTGACAGAGAAGTAC
>NW_003303648.1:57410-58722 GCF_000142945.1 Phytophthora infestans T30-4 | reverse complement strand
GTTCACCCCAGTATGTCGTGGCTTCGTGTACTTAATCTCACTTACCATTCCGTAGTATCGTATAATAGCGTGGTCTCGTCCGCTTTCGTTACCTCGTACTACAGGTTGAATGTCATGTTCTTCAATGGCCTGCGCTCTTCCGTGATCCTCCCGGCATCGTGGTTTCCTGTTCACCCGTGGTCCATGATGCTTAGTGATTATGCGTCCTCTCGCTTGGGCTCATGCCTTTAGTACAGCCTCTTTCGTGGCTGCTTACAATTCCCTGTTTGCAAAGGTTTCGTGGACCGCCCCGCCTTCGTGGTACATTGTCTTCTGTGGCCGTAGGCCTCCCATCACCGGTACTCTAGCCGAAAGGTGCTATTCCGTGATTTGGCGCCTCCATGCAGTCGTGCGGTTCCGTCGCTCATGTATCGTGCTCTCCTAGTGAGGCTCCATCGACCGCGTTAACACGATATCGTGGAATGGCGGTGTGGTTTTGCTGTATATGGTATTGTGCCCGCGTAGTGCATCTGCGCTGCCCGTGTTATCGTGTTCTACAATGGCATCTGCTCCACGGTGTGCAATCGTGGTCACCCCAAGCGTCCCCCCGTGTATTTCGTGGCTGGTCCGCCGTCTGTGCAAGCGTGTTCTAATATACTACTGTCCTACACGGCTCGGTAAGCTTAGGTTCTACACTGGTATCGTGCTCCATGGCTCGGTGTTCCAGTATATAGCTCCTGTGGCTGCTTTGTTTTCCATGGTTTAGTGGTTGGGCCACCGTCCACGCTAGTGTGTTCTCCGTAGTCTCGTGGATGGTCTGGTGTCTGTGCACTCGTGTTCTAGTGTAGAATCGTCCTCCGTGGCTCGCTCAGCTTCTACACTGGTGTCGTTCTCTGCCACTCGGTGATATTCCGTCTATAGCTCTGCGGCTGCGTTCTCCCATGGCTTAGTGGCACAGTCCATGCTATCGTGCTAGCTTGTGGTGTTGCGGTTTGTCTGTCGTCTGTGAGATCGTTAGCTGCCGTAGTATCGTGCTGTCGGACTCGGTAAGCTACGCTTCTACCCTAATATCGTGTTCAAATGCTGGGTGGCCTTCCGGTTATGATCTACCGCGGCTTCATGTTTGGTCAGTCGACTGCACTCCGTGTTCTACCGTGATGCAATAAGAGAATTGCTGTCCGTGCGCTCTTAGCGCTACGTGCTCTACCGTGGCTTTGAACGTGCGTGCTCTTCCGTAGCTTTTCAGCATGCTGGGGTGTCTATGTATTTAGTTTCCTTCCGTGTCCCGTACGCTCCTGTCATATTCTTGTCCTTCTGTCCTTTTCATGGCTGC
>NW_003303648.1:39794-55426 GCF_000142945.1 Phytophthora infestans T30-4 | reverse complement strand
CAGTTTCTGTATCTCGCGGTATCGTGGTTGGTCTGTCGTCCGAGCTATTGTGAGCTACCGTAACACTGAGCTCCGTGGCTTGGCTCTACCCTGGTATCGTGCTCCAATGCTCGGTGATTTCCCGCTTATGCTCTCCTGTGGCTTTGTGTTAGGTTCATCGTCTGTGCTTCATGTTCTACCGTGGTGTTATGGAAGAATTGCTTTCCGTGCACCTTACCGTTTCCGTGGCCCGTGTTTTTCAGCATGTTGGGGTGTCATTACTTCAGTTACTTTCCGTGATCCATACGCTCCCATCATATTCTTGCCATTCCAAGTTTTCATGGTAGCGTGCTCGTCCGTGGTTCGTGCTTTTCAGAATGGCTAGCTGCCTTCATTAATTTAGTCCTTTTTCAACGTCCGTGGCCTTCTGTGCTTCGTGTTCTTCCCTCTACCCCATCGTGTACATAGTGTGCGCCGGTGTTCCTCTGTGTTTCGTGTTCTTGTTTATCCACTTGCCTCCGCGCTAATTCAATCGCAAACGCTGTTTTTATTTTGTTTGATGTATGCTACATATCGTGGTGAAAAGTGCGCACAATCTCTTAAGGTCGTACACTACGCGCGCGAATACAAAGGAATACGATCCTTTTTTATCGGCGGCGGAGTGGTGTACATGGTTATGTGGGGTGGGATGGTGGGAAGCCACTATATTCACATTTTGAATATTTAATATTAGTAATAAATTGTGCATCTTTATCTAACGCAAATATGATACAATGCTTTAAGGTTATTAGTATTAGATATAAAGTGCATTTAAATTTGATAAGCGCTACTAAATTAATTTTGTGTAGTACTACTACAAACGTCTGCAAGCAATAATATGAGACTTTAGAATAGTACTAAGCAAAATTATTTTAGAAAGTAAAAAAAATGCTACAAAGCTAAAACAAATCATATTATAACCAATAAGTACTAAAGGCTTCATTTAAGCCGAAATATAAGTCACCAAGGCCTACAATTTTTTCAAACAGCTCCTACGACGATATACTACGTGTGTGCGCGTTGGCGCCTTCTACCAATGCTAACTAACGCGCGCACAGGCAGCGCCCTTTGCGTGAGGTGGCGCTCCAGCGTTAAAAATGGGGGCAAAATGAAATTTGAACTGTGCATTTTAAGTACGATGTGTTGACCACATACAGTGTGTACACCACATATTGCAATTTTAGCGAATCGAGGCCGCCTTCGCTGCGCTCGGCAGCCAGTAGAACGCGCGTATTTGCGTTACATTTATTAACCCTAGCCCGTTACGGACGGACTGACAGACAGACACCAGACTCCAGTAGGGGGGTAAGATTAGGCTAATACTGTAGTCATTAATACCCAAGTGAATCAGTACCCAACTGAGCCCAGCAGATACCCGACTCGACCCAGCTGGTGCCGGCTGACACCCGATGGGCAAAAAACGTACCGAAGCCTCGCAGCCCATGCGTCTTGTTTCCTGGCGTGGTCGCTTTCCTTGCCCTCGCGACTTGTATGTGCCAGTATGCGTACAGATTAGCTTCTGAGAATAGTTCATCCACTCCGGCGGAAACAGCGACGCACTCGAGTTTGTTGATTGGATCTTCTTATTCCGGTCCAAAACTGTATTGTTGGTTCGACTGCGAAAAATCTATAAAAATTAAGCGTAAATGTCCACTTACCTTTAAATGAGCTGTCCGATGGCGAAAATACGTACCTGGTTGATGTTTCTTCGATACGCCTTAAAATAGGCATAGAACAGTTCCCACGACTCAAAACACGTGCGCGTGAGAGGTGGCCCCAGCACAGCTCGGCCAGACCCATTGCTGAAGCGGCTTGGCTAAACGCGGCGTCGAGCTATGAACGAATGGTTTTGAATAGATAAAAAAATGCATGTGTACGCTGTTGGGATGGAGCATAGGGCTAGGTGGCATTTCAAACTAGAGAGCTGGAAGTTTCTCGTACGGTATACTGTACATGTAATAGACCTCCCGAGCAAAGTTTGAACATAGCGCGGAAATTTATGCAAATCACCGAAGAAACGCAGACGGCACCGAATGAACGAATACATCAAAAAGTATGCCAATATTACTAGGAAATCTAGACTTTAACAGAAGATTCTAGAATCGCTGTTCATTCGATCTCGCTCGCACGATAAGGTACTTGGCGGTGGATTGACCACTCCACTAAATTGCCCCCTCATTTCTCATTTTGCAGTCTACAACACCTATCTCCATGGCACCCTCACCCCCCAAGACCTAAACCGGCTACTCCCGCCTGAGCGAGTTGCTGAAGGAGTCTCCATTCTCACTCAGCTCGACGCTGACCGTCAATCCCGCAGCCAAAGCGTATCCTCTGTGCGCCTAGATGTCGACAACGATGACATCGACTCGCCGTCTCCGATCTACCACCAATTTCTGCGGGAGGATACCAGAACATTGCCGCTCTAACAAACTTTGCGCCGCTGGAATTTGAGCGCTTGTGGAATTCTATTCGAGCGCACGTGGCTGACCACTGGAATGTAGGACGTGGCGTAAGAGCAAGCAGCAACCCAAGGACGTGCTGTTCATGTTCCTGGTCGTCCTTAAGCACTGTGGGAAATGGGACGTGGTGGCAAACGTCTTCCGCATCAAGACGGGAACATTTCAAAAGATGATCCTTTCGTTTGCGGAGGTTGTGTCTCCGTACCTCTACGAGAAGTACGTGGTGTCCGCGGCCGGCAAATTCACGGTGGAGGCGCTCGTGCTAGGAGGCAACACGTTCCGTAACTACCTAAGCGCTCGCTACGCCACAGATGTTACTTTCCAGCAGGGCAACATGTCGACCGGCCAAATGAAAGAACGGCGTGCGTACTACAGTGCCAAACAGCATCTCCACGGCTACAAAGTTGAGGTGTCTATGCTTCCTAATGGCCTTGCACTTAACTGCACGGCGCATTACCCTGGCAGTGAAGCGGATATCCGAATTTTCCGCAACAACCACGAGTTTCACCTCCAACATCTTCTTAAGAGCTCGATGGAAACTGAGCTAGCAGATGAAGGGCCTCTAAGGACTGAGCATCCCGAGTCGTGGGCTGTTCTAGCTGATAGGGGGTACCAAGGACTTGCCGCTGACTTTCGCGTCATCACGCCGTTCAAGAAGCAGCCGCTGCGGTAATTGACCCTGGAGCAAGTGGAGACTAATGACCGCATTGCCAACGACCGCGTCCTCGTGGAGAGCTATTTCGGTTGGCTCTGCACGCTATGGGCAATGAGCTCAGACAAATACCGGTGGCATGAAGGCAACTACGACATGTTTTTTCGTGCGTGTGTAGCTCTCACTAATTTTAATGTGCGAATTCTTCCACTACGCAGTAAAGGTGGTACCAACTACCACAACTACTTGAAGCGGCTTCGTGTGATCGGTCACGACGCTAATACCAAGAACCTTGCAGTGCATAGGCGTTACCGCGAAAAGAGACGCATGCGTCTTCGACGCATGCCTGTCGCCCATGTGGATCACTCAGGAAGTCGATCTGTACGTCAGCGCGAGAGTGATGAAGAAAGCTAGGATTTTTTCGACCACGAAATATCGCTTTCGCTTGAGATTGAGATTTGGTAGTCGCTTCGGCGGCCTGGTAGTATGTAGTTGGTATGCTGATGTTCCACAATATGACATGGCCATTGATTCAAAGCAGATAATATCAACAATACCTCCTCGTATTTGCCGTTATTGTTTGTCTTTTCGAAAATTCTCGTAACAATGGTAGAAAAAGCAGGATATCATGAAATGGCGAACCTTCAGCTGAATATGTAAAAATTGGTTTTGAGATCTAATGAGAGTGACTATCGTGCCATCTTCCATGCGAAATGTAGTTCGATTGAGCAGTTAGATAAAGGAATCACGACTGTTTTCTAGAATATCGATTCTGTCAGACGCAGGGACCACGAGCGTAAACAAGGTGAATGGCCACGGCACTTTATTTACAATGTATGTTCTTGGCGCTTTCACGAATCTATTTTCTGTCGGAGAATCTCCGTTCCGGTACTGTTAGCGTGTACGCCAGAGCCCAATGCGGTGTGCTTTTGTAGCATTACGCACCGAGGTTTCTACAGGGTTAAAATCTAACTCGACTCATTTCTAGCTATTGAATTTACTAGCCGAGCGCCACCGCTACGCCGCGGTAGTTTAGGTTTTATCCTAGCTGTTTTCCTTCCCGCCTCCGCTTCGCTTGGGCGGGATAATTATTCCTGAACACTTATGTGTCGAAATCGACTTCTTTAATTTCATAAATCTGGGTTTCATTTAGACCGGACGCTACAAAATGCAGAGTTCCCAAAAGCAAGCCGTGGAATCATTTCTACAAACGACCGAAAACCTTGCATCATACTTTTTATGCTTAAAAAAGATTATCTAGTGATCTTGGCAAAGCCTCTTTCTTATGGTTGCCTATCACTGTACCTTCAGCTTCCACCCAGGATCAACTGCACCTCAAATAATACGTCTACAAACTCTACAAAAGGTATCTAGTTTAGCGTCGTGCTCGATTTTATGGGCCGTTCCTGAAACCTAGCTTGCATCAATCAATGCAATTGCTAGAAACGACCTGCCCAGCTTGCATCAAATACCCGCTTGTACTACCTGCTTAAGCTTGTAATTAACTGAAGATTAATTACTTATCATACCAAACTCAATAAAAGCTACTTTAAAGTTAAAAATATTCAAACTGTAACATTTTTAATGCATTGAAGTGTGTTCATTTTGTGCTGCTTCAGATTTAGTCGTTAGACACTCCAATCTGTGCCAGTTATGGTCATAGTCTTTCGGTTCAATGCGTCGCAAGACGCCTTGCTGTTGTTGTTGTTGTTGTTGTTGTTGACGGTGGTGGTTTTTTTATTTGAGACGTAAACGATGTTTTCAGGATGATTAAACGTCAATTAGCGTAGAATGCCGAATAGTGCACGGTAAAATGTTGGGGCGTCCTACGAATAGAAGGACCCTCTTTTAGGGTCCTCTATAACAATCGAGGACCATCGAGTAGAGCGTGATAAAAAAACAGCACCGTCCGACCAAAGGTAGCTGCTTATCAGAGGAAAACCTGGGTTTGACCAACGTGAAGCACCTGCGCCAGGGCTGACTAAATTCTGCCATCCATCCCAAGATTGCTTTCAATCTTGAGTCTGTGGTGCTTCGCTGGCATCATTCGTCAATGCGTGATGGTCTCTCCACTCCTGCTGCGTGTAGTTACAATGTAAGTGGATAATAGTAAAACACTATACAGTGCACGGACGAAAGTCCAGCAGGGAGAAATGCAGCGGTGCTGCTGCTTGCTGCGCAAGTTGACGAGTGAGCAGCAGTACCGACGGCCAAACCCGTAGTGCATTTGTAGGATTAAAAATAGAATGGGGCGTGCAGCTTACCAGTCTGTGATCCGTAAACGTGTGGCTCGGGAAGTGCGCAGCACGTTCTGGAGGCACCTGCGCAACAGGTGGAGCTGGGGCGCTATCTCTCCACTCGAAACGCCCACATGACCATGGTAAAGAGCATCTTCAACACGATCACCTTAGAGATCACGGCGATGTCCTTGGCGCCGTCACACTGCGCAGCTTTTATAGTACTGTGGCCTTGGTGTCATTTTTACTTCTCCTTCTTGCTTGCATGAACGCATAGTAGTAGGTAGCTGTCACCTCACGCACGGCGATGATGCTTGGCTCCCACTGGACGAGCTGAGTCGTGCTGACGGCGATTCGCAGCACCTTCATTTCGCTCGACAACGGTCGAGCCTTTTCTTCGGCAAAGGCTTCGTGATTGCTTCGGCGATCACATCGTCGGTGCCAACATGTCGAATTCGTAGCTGACCAGGTGGCGCACCAGGTGAAACTTGCTCAAAATGTGCTTGCTCTTGCTGTGTTTGCCAGATTTATCAGTCAGGTAGATGTACGACTTGTTGTCGCCGCAGATCTTCGGCGTCGCAAACGCCCAGCGTTGCTCCTCACAGAGTATCATTAGCCACTGCAAGTCTCTGGTTCCTTCCTTCATTGTAATATACACTGCTTCTGTTGTGCTCTGTGCGTGTTATCTTTTGCTTTCTTGATTCCTACGAAACCACATTGCCATTGACGAATGTCACAAACCCGCTCACGCTCTTTCGATCATCAGGGCCATTCACGTAGTCAGCATCGGTGTAACACGTCAGCTTGACGTTGTTCCCGGCAACAATGATCATCACTAAGCCGTAGTTGTCGGTATCAGCTAGGTAGCGTAGCACTCGTTTAGCCATAACATAGTGTGTGTGCATGAAACCGGACAAGTGTTTGCTGAGATGACGCACAGTGTGCGCAATGTCCGGTCTTGAGGCTGAAACTAGATACTGTAATGCCCCAGCGAGCTCTCGATACGGGAGCGGTGTATCGGCTTGGACGGACTTGACCACCTCAGCGCGCAGTGCCTCTGGTGTAGCAATCGCATTGCATCCTTCCATGTGAAATCGATTCAGCACCTCCCGAATGTACTGCCGCTAGCAGAAGATCGCATGTCGCCGCTGGCGAACAACGAATATCTCCACGCCGAGTAGACATTTGACTGGTCCGAGAGCAGCGAGCTCGTACTCCTCACTGAGTTTCTTGGAAGCCTTAGCGCACAGCTCACTTGGACCAAGTAGTAGGAGGTCGTCAGCGTACACCGTGAGCAACATTGTGGCTTCTCCTCCCACCTTTCTGGCGTAGCGTCCGTGGACAGAGTCGAGACGCTCAAGTCCGATCTTCGCCAGAAACTTATGCAAGGTCTTGTTCCAAACGCGCGGCGCTTGCTTTAGCCCGTACAAACGCTTCTTTAGCTATTATACGTAGCGCGTAGAGTCTTCACAAAGCCTGGAGGCTGCTCCATATAGACCTATTCGCCGAGCTCACCGTACAAGATCGCGGTCTTGACGTCAAATTGCAAAATACCTCATTCGCGTTGCAAAGCGAATACGATCACGCATCTGATCGTCTCAAACCTGATGCCAGGCGCGAAGGGATCGCTGTCGTCGATGCCCATGCGCTGTAGAAATCCTCTGATGACCAACCTGGCTTTGTATCGCTGGATCCTGCCGGCTGCGTCCCTCTTCAATGCATACATCCACTTGCACGAGATGACACGCTTGCCCTTGGCTTCTGTGCGCGGCACAAGTACTCAAGTTCTGTGTTGCTGCTGTGAGACCATCTCGACTTGCATGGCATCTTTCCACTTTATCCACTTCTTATCCATTGATGCATGTTGATGACTGATAGGAATCTTTACATCATCAACGCGCTGCGCCGTCACGCTCGTCACTTCGTAGTCCTTGAGGCGGGGGGATTGCTGTCACTTCCGCTTTGGCCGTGATGCAGCGATGCTGTTGTCGTTAGACGACGACTTCTGCTCCATGTGTGGCTCCCAAATGCCGTCGTCGTGAGCGTCACGTTGCCCGGCCTTGGTCTTCAAGGATCCCACTCGATCTCCATAATGTTGTTTATTTTCATTTTTGTTTGTGGTCTTTGTTCACTTGGAATCCCCACTGAAGCTGCTGGCTCAGTAGCCCTCTCTGCGTTTTCAGGTCACCACTCTGAGTCGCTGACTCAACTTCACGTTTTTCGACTTGGACTTGGTTTTCACCGGCTATAGAGGGCTTCTCCATCTACGCTGCACGTTTTGCTGCAAGCTCTACAAGCAACCACAGGTATTTAGACAGCGTTGTCCGGATCGGCACGATCGAGATCTCCGCAGATAAGTCGTAGTCTCCGTAGCTGAACGCACTCAATAGTCATTGTTCAATGTACAGTGTACTTCTCATGCGCTTTCATGTTACCATCTCGACACATCATTACTCACTCTGTGCGCAGGTTCAGCAGCTTGTAACCCTTGGTCTTCTCGCTGTCGCCAAGTAGTAAGCACATTTGCGTCCTTAAAGTGAGCTTCTTCTTTTTTTTACGAGAGTCTTCGGGAATGTGAGAGTGCAACAAGCGTCTCCACGTGCGCAACACGCTAAGGTCTGGACGCTCTCCGTACAGTGTTTCGTACGAGGACAGCTTGACCTTCAACTCCTGCGTCGGCGTCTTATTGATTGTTTCAATAGCATGTAGCAAGACCTCTCCCCACAGTGAAACACTGGCATCTGCGTAGCTTGTAGCATCGAGCGGACCTGTCGCATGACGGTCTGGTTCGTGCGCTCCATGATCGCGTTCTCCTGCGGACCGTAAGGCTGCGAAGAATGTGTGTCGATGCCGAGGTCCTTGCAGACGTCCTCGAGCTTCTTGTTGACGAACTCGCCACGACCATCAGAGAGCCGCATCTTCATGGTCGCCTTCAAGAACCGGTTTGGAATCCAGCGGAATTGCCTCTGGATCAGTTTCGTGGCTTCGCCTATGTAGGCTAGCAAATAACCGCACTTGTAACTCGTAGCTTCGTCATTGACTAATAGAAAGTGATTTGACTTTGAGATAGTGTCGACACCCACGTCGCATAGGTCGACTCAAAGTTTCTGCAATGGCTTTGACGGCTTACGTTTGTAGCTGATGCGGTTCGTCTTTGACGCTAAGCGCGGAATGCTTTCGTAGGCGACAAAGCTCTTCAGTTGCATGTTGATTCCAACGTGATAGAGCTGTCCTGACATAGCCTTGATAGTCTCCATGTTCCCATGGACCAGGCCGTTCTGCAATAACGGCATCGGATTCTCCAGCTCACTTGTCTTTACACTCATCACGTTCTTGTGCTGGCGCGGCGTCCACATACGATACATCCCGCGGACGTAGTTGAAGCGCAGCTTCAACATGCCTTTGCCAAGCCACGTGACCTTATGATCTTGCGAAATTCGTACTTTGAAGTTGCCCTTGAACTGCATGCAGGTTTGCGATGTCAGGTTGTAGGGATCCAACTTAGCGTAGCTCACGTCATCAAGGAGCCGCTCCTCAATCTTGCCCGTGTGCTCATTCACCACTTGCATGTGCACGGTGCCCACCGCTGTTAGCTCGGGGGTGCCATTGCCAAACCCAACTCCGCTATTGAGTCTTCATGTAGTCTAGTGAACAGGCTCAGGTCGCTTGAGACTTTGGTTTGACCGCTGTCCAACACCCACTCAATCATGTTGTTGCCTTTGTCGTTGCCGTTCTCTTGTTGCTTGCCTCGCACGGCAAGTACAGCTCCAGATTCTTCAACATGAGTCAGAGAAGCCGACTCGATGTTATTTACAGTAGCCGCGTCAATCATCCTGCGCGGCGGATTGTTGTCGTTGTTTCTGGAATTGCCACGCTAGCTGCTCTCGGAGCCACTCCAATGTCATTGCTCCCCATACGTATTGTACGTATTCTTGGCCTTGCGTCTGGAGATATCGCCTCTCGCTTCAGATGAGCTTTTGCCGTTTGTTGCGCCCACGCGGCGATGATATGAGACTACGGCGGTTGCTATTGCATTTTCTATTGCTTCGAGCTTGACTGCTTACGCTCCGGCGTCCTGCACCGTTGTTGCGACCGTTGCCACGGATCGCCAACATACGCAATGTTACGTTGAAATGCTCGTCCACCCTTACCGTCTTGCTGTTGCTCAGCAAGTTCGATCCTGTACGGTGTCAGTACTTGCTGGGGTCGGACTTGCGTCTGCTCCGCTGAGAATTCTCGAACGCGCGGTCGTTGGTGAAGCGGTGTCGCTTGTCCAAAGGGGTGTTCTGAGAGCTTTGGGCATTGGCCAGATGTGCCATGACGGATCCCAATTGAGACAATAGTGTATTAAGATGCTGCTCGACGGTTAAGCTTGAGACGTGCGTCGTCACAGGGACTGCCTCGTCTGCTGTTGACTACTACTGCAGTCGAACGCTCGCGCGCTCCTTACAGGGCTTCCAGCATCCCTTCTTAAGATCATAACCTGAGTGATGGTCTCTCCACACCTGCTGCGTGTCGTTACCAAGTAAACGGATAATAGTGTAACACTGTAAAGTGCACGGACGAAAGTCCAGCAGGGAGAAATGCAGCGGTGCTGCTGCTTGCTGCGCAAGTTGACGAGTGAGCAGTAGTCCCGACGGCCAAATTCGTAGTGTATTTGTAGGATTAGAAGCAGGATGGGGCGTGCAGCTTACCAGCCTGCAATCCGTGGAAGTGTATCTCAGGACACGCGCAGCTTGTCCTGGAGGCACCTGCGCAACAGGTGGAGCTGGGGTGCTTCCTCTCTACTCGACAGCCAAGCTGCCAGCAAGACGAAAGAACGTGGAAATCAGCATTAAGAAGCAGGCTATCGACTAGATTGCCACGGAGGGTGGTAGTGTGCCGTCCCGCGCGGAGGTTTATTTCCGCCAGCGCGGGTAGCGCATTACACCAGCGTGCTTCCGTACGTGGTGGCGCGCTGCTGTAATGCGCCACCCGCAACCGAGAGGAGAACGTGGCTGCAGCGTCAGTCGCCGACGTCTTCATGGAGCCGGACGCTGTCCGGTTCTCGGCGAGACGGAATACGCGCTTGTGGATTTAATCTCAAACGCCGGCTTAACAAGAAAAGTGTCACCAGGGGCTGGATTGCAGCCCAAGTGCGTTCGCTGTTTTATGAGAGCCGTTCCGAGGAAGAACACGAAGAGCATCGGATCCGTTTCGCAGCTTCCGCCCCATGGGTAAACGTATTCATGCAGAGAAACAACCCCAGTTTTCGGCGTCGTACCAATCTCACTACACTCACAAATGATATGTTGGTTGGTCGTGCGATACCGTTTATGCGCTTCCTAGCAGAGCACAAGCCCTCCATGAACTTTGGGAAGATAGTACTTATGAATGATGCTGCTATCTATTTCGAAGACCCTCGTAATCGAACTGTCGACGAAATTGGAGCTCGCCATGTTGTCATCCGCTCGGTCGGATTTGCATCAATGCGTGTTACCGCAGCATTGGCAGTGCCGGCTTTGAAAAGAAGCTGCCTCCGTATCTAATCACACATAAGTTCTTTTTGTTCAATCTAAAATTATCCATCTTTGTGGCTCAAGCGACAACGTTTATTAACACAGCGTTGTTCTTACGACCAGTCGTTACGGCTGGCTACTGATGTACAGGTAGCATGTACGATTTAGCATACATCATAGAAAAAACTAATTAACCCTTTCATGCGCCTCTTGTGTAGACTATAGTAGACAGCTAGAAGTCATTTATATCTAAAGAAGGCATTTTTTCGCCCTTTTAGATAGTCACGGTACTCCTTTTGAACTATATCTTGTAACAAATTATTTAAGATAGGATGGTGATGCAATCTGCTACATGAATTTGACTGGATTAAAGTATCTGATATGATTACGAATCGTACTGTAAATTCTATGTCGCAACATATAGTTGAACCTCCGTTAAAGGGCGCATAATGCGCCGTTTAAGAGGCTAATTCCTACAGTTCTTTGCACAAACCACTAAAAGGGAGCTTTCTGCGCCCTTTTGCCACGAAAGGGTTAATGTAATTTTTTTACAATAAAACAATTGAAGTTATCATTTTAGTCGCTGTAACCCGCTGAAACCACTCAATACAGAGAATTTAGTATACTAAAAACATGTCCTCGGAAATACGCATTCTTACGTGTACGCTAAGCACCCTGCAGCATGCCCTCAGCTTAGCACTCTTATATCAATTATATAGCAGCATGCATTATTGAAAAGTATATACCAGTAATATTAAAACGATGCCGCCTTCGGACAATGGATAGCCTTGTGCAAATCTACTCGGAAACACAAGCATTAACAGATGTCATCTGCACAATCCAGTTTTACATGTAATTAATTCAAGCCGCCTTCGCTGCGCTCAGCAGTCAGTAGAAATCATATATATTTTACAGTGTATGTTCTTGGAGCCTTTACGAATCTCTTTTCTGTCGGAGTATCTCCATTCCAGTACCGTGAGCGTGTACGCCAGAGCCCGAAGCGGTGTGTTTTTGTAGCATTACGCACCGAGGTTAAATATGGCTCTAGCTATTGCATTTATTTTATGTAAGGAGCTCGTAATATTTAATTTTACATAGAGTAAGATCGGGGTTAATTAATTATGCACTTTATAAGATTTTTAAATACCCCGTAATCAACAAACGTGCGAAGAGGACTAACTCATTCTGACCCATTCTTCATTTTGTCGAGCACGATCTACTCCCAACCTTCGATGCGCGGGTTCATCATTTTGCTGGCTATCTAGGTCACGGTTACTATACTTGCCCACGGTACTGGTGCTGTCGACATTGATACGCTGGCATCAACTCGATCTGAGATCGTCCAAGATTCTGCTGTTGCTGGCCATGTCGCCAACAACGTCCAGCGGCTACTGAGAAAGCATGAGCCTGTCCATGGTGCCACCGAGCATGATACAGAGTCATCTAACGAAGAGAGAGATGTTTCGGCAGCTATTAAAGCATTTGCTGAGAAGCTAAAAAGTATCTGGATCGTCGGGAAGGCAATTGAAGATGTACCCAAGCTCAAAGGATTGGGGACAGCAGACCACATCGACGAATCTATTAGCGCAATGCTCGCTGAAAAAAACGCTGATCATATTTACAAAGACGTGATGGCACGGCTGATAACGACGTTCAAAACGCTGGATGAGCAGGAATTGACTCCCAACATAGTGAAAACCCTCATCGCGGAAAAGAAGGTGGATTTGTCGTCAGAAGAAGCCCTTAACTTTGAGCCCTTATTCTCTTCGTATTGGAAGGCAGCCCACGCCGGGAAGAACCTGGAATGAGGTCGTGTGCAAGGCAGTTAAGGTGGCGGGTTCATAGGGGTCGTAGAAATGAGAAACATGCGCAGGGAGATTTAAGCAGACATTTCACCTAATCTGGCTTTCTTTTTTCGTTTCGTATACGTCGATGTAGCTCAACTGACTGAAAACAAACTTGAAAAACTAAGAATACGTTTCAAGCACAAAAGAGGGTTATCCGTCCCATGATGACGCCTTATTACAGCTTCTGAACAGCGCAGATATACACATTTGAATCTCTTTAAAATTTAATTATTATTAAATTTTAAAGAGATTAGTTACTTGGAAGTACTATATAGCAGTGTGGATACCCAACGCACTCGATGGGAATTAATATTATTGCCAGTAAACCGCTTAGACTAACATCCTCTTGCTAGACCAATCTTCGATAACAATATCGTCTAGAGTTTCCATATTCAACTCCGTTTCGGCTTTTAGCTCTGGTTCAAAGGCGCTTTCATCGTCCATTTGTAGCTCCCATGCCGCTTGAACTGCGAGCCGTATACATCATGCTTCGCAGGGCTTGAAACTCTGCCGTGCAGCGTCGACGGAGATCTCCTGAAGCACCCACGGCGCCATAAAGGTTAAGGCTCTGTTTCATTTGAGTGTAAGGAGCGGAATAACTTCGCAGGAATAGCGAATCAAACAAAACAGATTTGAAATAAGTTGATCTCGTGGAAAAGTGATATCAACTTTTGAAGGTATAGGATTCCCTACCGAAGAGCTTCATGTACTACGTGCCGCTAATGGAGCGTGCTGCGCGCTCGCTTCAGCCTCATCTGGGATATCGTTGCGCACCACACTGCATCTATCGCTTTCCTACGGGTGTAAATTAATTAAGAACGTGTTGAATCGTCGCCATCTACGAAAAGTTCGCGGACAAGGCGGTACAAATTCGAGTGCCTTGGGCGCATCGCCACCCGAGGAAATGAAGGTCATGTTTATTTCGTTTGTCTGTTATTTAAGCATTCCACGCATCCCTACCTACACCAAACGTCGCCTCGCACGTCTACTCGAGCGATTGATGCCAGCGTACGCCTACAGCCATGGCCCATGGCTGGCCACCGATAGGTATCAGCTTGTGCAGTTTTATTCCCGGGATTAAGGTTATTCTGACTTTGAAAGTCAGAATAAAGATAATCCGAGAATAACTTCTAAGCCAATGAAATCAAAGCATTTCTCAAAAAAGGGCTAGGTTAGATTATCTTTTTTATTTTTATTCTACTTAATCTCAAATGAAACCGCCCCTAGAGGTGATGTCTGGGGATCTTAAAGCAATATAAATACTTGGATAAGAGATCTGAAAGGGGCCGTCGATTCTGCTTCAGTATTTTTTGCAGCGACACTAGTCGAAAAAAGTCTGGCTATTGAGACAGGGGCGTTTTATTCGCAATTGCGGTTGTTGCAAATTAGATATTGTGCTTTGCAGCAGTTTTGCTGACAGTTTTAGGGCTTTAAAATGGCAAACTGCTTTTTTAAATATGTGTGGCAAAAAGTGCTTCGCCCCAATAAACGAGCGCTAATTTCGTCCAAGATTAGAAACCTTGACTGCTCAAATCGTCCGTTGCCTCAGCGGCAAGACAACCGCCCCGCCCGACTGTGGACGCCACCGAGGCTCAGCCACAGCCACCACGACAGGCCGCCAGCACCAGCGTAGACGCCTCCAAGATCAACCCACAGCCAGTGAAAGGCGGTGCTCGTGCTCACAGGTCTCAGCAAACGCCCCGGTATACCACCTAACTCGATCTACTCAGCTAATGCTAAATTATCTTTGTTGGCTCCAAAGAGCGCACTTGCTGACTAGGAACGTTGCCATCAGCCCAAGCCATTCTGGACGTGGAAATTTATAATAAGCTCATTCAAATCATCTACCAATAACATAATAATTATGCCCAATTATTTAAGGTGTAATCAATATCTCTGAGCTCTTCATAAATACATGTATTCGCATGTCGCTAATACCAGTGTAAGAGTAAGAAAGATTTGATATTTCTGATATGCGTAAAACGGGATTGTGTAGTTAATCAGTAAATGCATGTATTAATAATTCCTAGTGTACATAGGGAGATTTACACAAGGCTATCCATTATCCGAAGGCGGCATCGTTTTAATATTACTGGTATATACTTTTCAATAATGCATGCTGCTATATAATTGATATTAGAGTGCTAAACTGAGGGCCAATGCTGCAGGGTGCTTAGCGTACACGTAAGAATGCGTATTTCCGAGGACATGTCTTTAGTATACTAAATTCTCTGTACTCAATAGTTTCAGCGAGTTACAACGCCTAAAATGATAACTTCAATTGTTTTATTGTAAAAAAATTATATTAACCCTTTCGTGGCAAAAGGGCGCAGAAAGCTCCCTTTTAGTGGTTTGTGCAAAGAACTGTAGGAATCAGCCTCTTAAACGGCGCATTATGCGCCCTTTAACGGAGGTTCAACTATATGTTGCGACATAGAATTTACAGTACGATTCGTAATCATATTAGATACTTTAATCCAGTCAAATTCATGTAGCAGATTGCATCACCATCCTATCTTAAATAATTTGTTACAAGATATAGTATAAAAGGAGTACCGTGACTATGTAAAAGGGCGAAAAAGTGCCTTCTTTAGATATAAATGACTTCTAGCTGTCTACTATAGTCTACACAAGAGGCGCATGAAAGGGTTAATTAGCTATTTCTATGATGTATGCTAAATCGTACATGCTACATGTACATCAGTAGCCAGCTGTAACGACTGGTCGTAAGAACAACGATGCGTTAATAAACGTTGTCGATTGAGCCACAAAGATGGATAATTTTAGATTCAACTTCTTTAGTAAGACATCAATGTAAATGTACGTGAAGTAGCGCAAAAGGAATGGCCCCGTTTTTCTGTCTTCAATTCCTGCGACAGCTCGTAGCTCTTTTTCAACTCCTCCAGATGCGTCCGAAGTTC
>NW_003303648.1:36339-38461 GCF_000142945.1 Phytophthora infestans T30-4 | reverse complement strand
TTCGTGATCGAAATTTGATGGATTCTCTTCGTGTATGCTAGTGAGTGATACTATCTCGATGTTGGTCCCTACTGGAATCCCCCCATATATACATTTGTACCAGCAGCAGCGAGAAACGCAAAGAGCTGTCGAAAGAATGCCAGATGTGCTATTAAGCGGGTTCTCTAAGATTCTGGATGAGAAAGGGATTGGCGCGGGTGCACTACGAAAAGATGATCTCAAGTCAACCATCCGGGAACTCTTAAGCGAAGCCGGACGATATCAAAGAACCAGTGTACAACTGGAGCCACAATCTGAAACATACAGTGGAACTATCATTTACTGGCAGCGAGATGGTAAATTTCATCGACTACCAGAAAAATTTGAGTTTCCTGATGTTGCCGCCCTTGGTGTCTGGCTCTTGTGGTAGTTCGGAAATGCAGCAATGAGTTATCCGCCGTTTAAAGGACTGCAGCCATCTGACTTTGCCTCAAAGGTCAATCGTAAACGTTATTCGGAGTGGACGGCTCTTGTAAAACATCTAAGTGAAGCTGTTGAGGTCTCTACTGGACGGGCTCTCCACACTCCGCAGAACCAATACGAAGCCGACCTTCTCTTCAACACAGCAATTGAAAGTGTACCCATGAAGGTGCCTGCCAAGGGAAAGACATCTCGTAGAGCTGATCGGGCAGATACTACACTCAGGCGTATCCGCGAAGCCCTTCATGAAGCGAATCCGGAGGCTCGAAGAGTTCCGTTCCGTCGCAGAAAGCGTAGGGCAACTAATCAGCTTGACGATTAATCAATTTACTTTTAATCCAATGAATTTGACGTATTTAGCGTAAGTCTTTCGTCTTACGAATGCTCGACACAAATGATTCAACTTCTTTAGTAAGACCAAACTGCCTTTTGTGAGACAGCGTAAGACGGATGACCTACTTTTTCTTAAAAACGTTTTTGAGAAGAAGAATAATACCTTGGCTCTAGTATGATAAATTGCACAATGGATTGTGAACATAATATGTAGCACGTTGTCTTACGACAATATACCGTCTCCTTGTGGGGAAAAAAATGTGGCAGTCAGTCTGGAGGCAAACATGGCGACCGTCAATCTTGGCCCTCCACCCCCTTCCTCCTGCGCTCGAGGCCGAGCACAACAGGAATCCACACCGCCTCCTGGGCCACTCAGCAGTGCAGACGTTCGCACGGCATGCACAGCCCCATCTACGAAGAAGGCCTACCAGAGCTACATCAAAGGGATTTCGAAGTGGATAAGGGAAAAGCTATCATCACCTGACACCTACTTTGACGCCGACGGTGGAATCAACGTTGAAGTTTTCAAGCCATCATATTTTGAGACGTTCTTACTCGACAAGATGAACGCAAAGTCACTTAAAGTGTCGACGCGAGGAGGGTATGGAAGTGCTGTTTGGAACATCTATCGGCAAAAGAAAATTCCACTTCCAGTTGAGTACACGTCCAGCCTCAAAACATTTTTTCGTGGGTTGAAGTGGATCGAGGCGGGATAACGATCAAATGGGACTGGACGCGTATCAGGGAAGTGCCCCCTTTCATTTTCTCATTGCCAAGAATTATGTGAAAAAACAATTGGTGAACTTGATAGTGGGTTTTCGCATTTGTACTTGGTGCTACAATGGAATTTGATGTGCAGATCAAAGTCAATTGAAACAGTGCATCTATCACATCTCAACTGCGTGGACGACAGTATCGGCTGTGTTCCTCACAAGACTAAGACCAACCAAGAGGGGACTGGTCCGAAAGACCCCCGTCACATTTACAGCAACCCACTGAATCCAAGCATTTGCTGTATATTAGCATTTGGTATTTACTTTGCTTCGAACCCAACACTAGGCTCTGGTAGGATTTTTCCCGGTTCAAATAAAAAAAGCAGATTCTCAAAGAAGTTGGGAGTGCTATTGGAGAAACAAACAGGTGCCAAAGCGTATGGTACACATTCTATACGAAAAGGAGTCGCCACATTTGCTTCGAGTGGAAGTACTGGAGGTCCATCAATGGCAAGCGTGTGCCTGCGTTGTGGGTGGTCCCTAGGTGGGGTTTAGGACCGCTATATACATTATGAAGCTGCCGGTGACCAGTTCTTAGGCAGAGTTGTGGCTGGCTT
>NW_003303648.1:23133-26019 GCF_000142945.1 Phytophthora infestans T30-4 | reverse complement strand
CTTTAGTACGGCCCAATCTCCTTTTTGTGAGACAGCGTAGACGATGACCTACTTTTTCTTAAAAACGTTTTGAAGAAGAAGAAAGAAATACCTTGGCTCTAGTATGATAAATTGCACAATGGATTGTGAACATAATTTGTAGCACGTTGTCTTACGCCAAAATACCGCCTCCTTTTGAGGAAAAAAATTCTGGCAGTCAGTCTGGAGGCAAACATGGCGACCGTCAATCTTGGCCCTCCACCCCCTTCCTCCTGCGCTCGAGACGGAGCACAACAGGAATCCACACGGGCCACTCAGCAGTGCAGACGTTCGCTCGGCATGCACAGCCCCATCTACGAAGAAGGCCTACCAGAGCTACATCAAAGGGATTTCGAAGTGGATAAGGGAAAAGCTATCATCACCTGACACCTACTTTGATGCCGACGGTGGAATCAACGTTGAAGTTTTCAAGCCATCATATTTTGAGGCGTTCTTACTCGACAAGATGAACGCAAAGTCACTTAAAGTGTCGACGCGAGGAGGGTATCGAAGTGCTGTTTGGAACATCTATCGGCAAAAGAAAATTCCACTTCCAGTTGAGTACACGTCCAGCCTCAAAACATTTTTTCGTGGGTTGAAGTGGATCGAGGTGGATAACGATCAAATGGGACTGGACGCGTATCAGGGAAGTGCCCCTTTCATTTTCTCATTGCAAAGAATTATGTGAAAAAACAATTGGTGAACTTGATAGTGCGTTTTCGCATTTGTACTTGGTGCTACAATGGAATGTGATGTGCAGATCAAAGTCAATTGAAACAGTGCATCTATCACATCTCAACTGCGTGGACGACAGTATCGGCTGTGTTCCTCACAAGACTAAGACCAACCAAGAGGGGACTGGTCCGAAAGACCCCCGTCACATTTACAGCAACCCACGGAATTCCAAACCTTCGGTCCTATTTTGAAACTTGTGGTTTTTTATTTCGTTTTCAAACCCCACCCTGGGGTCGTGGTAGAGTTTTTCCGCTTTCACGTTTCAAATGAAAAAAAGCAGATTCTCAAAGAAGTTGGGAGTGCTATTGGAGAATGCCAAAGCGTATGGTACACATTCTATACGAAAAGGAGTCGCCACATTTGCTTCGAGTAGAAGTACTGGAGGTCCATCAATGGCAAGCGTGTGCCTGCGTTGTGGGTGGTCCCTAGGTGGGGTCCAGGACCGCTATATACGTTATGAAGCTGCTGGTGACCAGTTCTTAGGCAGAGTTGTGGCTGGCTTGCCACTCGACTCGCCCGATTTTGCGGTACTTCCACCTCACTTCGGAGACTCAAGTGATATTGCTACCCCTGCTGCACTCCAGGTGATTTTTCCGTCAATGAGTGCTAACGAACACATGTACCCAATTTGGATGCTCTGTATCACTGGGTGCACTCAAAAAAAAGTGGGGAATCATCAAAATGTTTTTAAGAGGAACAAATATGTTCTCCAAAAAAAAACCCCCGCGGAGAGTTTTTCCCAAAAAAAAAAAATAGGGGGGGGCCCCAAACAAAAATATGTGTGGTGGGGGATATTTTTTCTCTCTCTGCCCTGGGGTCTGGGGGGGGGGGGAAAAAAAAAAACCCGAGTGTGGCCCCGGGCACCCCATATACTTACGCGCGGAAACCAAATGCAAGAGCAAGGTATAGCGGTTTGGATGAGAGAAGGGATGGCGCCGGTGCACTACGAAGAGATGATCTCAAGTCAACCATCCGGGAACTCTTAAGCGAAGCCGGACTATATCAAAGAACCAGTGTACAACTGGAGCCACAATCTGAAACATGCAGTGGAACTATCATTTACTGGCAGCGAGATGGTAAATTTCATCGACTACCAAAAAAATTGAGTTTCCTGATGTTGACGACCTTGGTGTCTGGCACTTGTGGTGGTTCGGAAATGCAGCAATGAGTTATCCGCCGTTTAAAGGACTGCAGCCATCTGACTTTGCCTCAAAGGTCAATCGTAAACGTTATTCGGAGTGGACGGCTCTTGTAAAACATCTTAGTGAAGCTGTTGAGGTCTCTACTGGACGGGCTCTCCACACTCCGCAGAACCAACACGAAGCCGACCTTCTATTCAACACAGCAATTGAAAGTGTACCCATGAAGATGCCTACCAAGGGAAAGACATCTCGTAGAGCTGATCGGGCAGCTACTACACTTAGGCGTATCCGCGAAGCCCTTTATGAAGCGAATCCGGAGGCACGAAGAGTTCCGTTCCGTCGCAGAAAGCGTAGGGCAACTAATCAGCTTGACGATTAATCAATTTACTTTTAATCCAATGAATTTGACATATATTTAGCGTAAGTTCTTCGTCTTACGAATGCTCAACACAAATGATTTAACTTCTTTAGTAAGACTAAACTGCATTTTTGTGAGACAGCGTACGACGGATGGCCCACTTTGTCTTAAAAACGGTTTTGAGGAGGAGGAGGATACCTAGACTCTAGTATGATAAATTGCACAATGGATTGTGAACATAATCTGTAGCACGTCTGTCTTACGCCGAATAACCGCCTTCTTATTGGAAAAAAAATTGTGCAAGTCAGTCTGGAGGCAAACATGGCGACCGGTCAATCTTTGGCGCTCCACCCCCTTTCCTCCTGCGCTCGAGACCGAGCACAACAGGAATCCCACACCCGCCTCCCTGGGGCCACTCCAGCAGTGCAGACGCTCGCACGGGCATGGACAGCCTCCATCTACGAAGGAGGGCCTTACCAGAAGCTACCATCAAAAGGGATTTTCGAAGTGGATAAGGGAAAAGCTTACCATTCACTTGACACCTACCTTTGACGCCGACGGTGGGAATCAACGTTGAAGGTTTTCAAGCCGTCATAATTTTGAGGACGTTCTTACTTCGACAAGGATGAACGC
>NW_003303648.1:17273-19590 GCF_000142945.1 Phytophthora infestans T30-4 | reverse complement strand
CCTTGCTGCACTCCAGGGTGATTTTTCGTCCAATGAGTGCTAAACAAACACATGTACCTAATTTTGATGTTCTGTATCACTGGTGCATCACGAATTTGTTTTTGAGGCAAAAATTGCCTAAAAACACCCACTGATGTCTTCAAATTATATTTCGTGATCGAAATTTGATGGATTCTCTTCGTTGTATGCTAGTGAGTGATACTATCTCGATGTTGGTCCCTACTGGAATCCCCCCATATATACATTTGTACCAGCAGCAGCGAGAAACGCAAAGAGCTGTCGAAAGAATGCCAGATGTGCTATTAAGCGGGTTCTCTAAGATTCTGGATGAGAAAGGGATTGGCGCGGGTGCACTACGAAAAGATGATCTCAAGTCAACCATCCGGGAACTCTTAAGCGAAGCCGGACGATATCAAAGAACCAGTGTACAACTGGAGCCACAATCTGAAACATACAGTGGAACTATCATTTACTGGCAGCGAGATGGTAAATTTCATCGACTACCAGAAAAATTTGAGTTTCCTGATGTTGCCGCCCTTGGTGTCTGGCTCTTGTGGTAGTTCGGAAATGCAGCAATGAGTTATCCGCCGTTTAAAGGACTGCAGCCATCTGACTTTGCCTCAAAGGTCAATCGTAAACGTTATTCGGAGTGGACGGCTCTTGTAAAACATCTAAGTGAAGCTGTTGAGGTCTCTACTGGACGGGCTCTCCACACTCCGCAGAACCAATACGAAGCCGACCTTCTCTTCAACACAGCAATTGAAAGTGTACCCATGAAGGTGCCTGCCAAGGGAAAGACATCTCGTAGAGCTGATCGGGCAGCTACTACACTTAGGCGTATCCGCGAAGCCTTTCATGAAGCGAATCCGGAGGCTCGAAGAGTTCCGCTCCGTCGCAGAAAGCGTAGGGCAACTAATCAGCTTGACGATTAATCAATTTACTTTTAATCCAATGAATTTGACGTATTTAGCGTAAGTCCCTCGTCTTACGAATGCTCGACACAAATGATTCAACTTCTTTAGTAAGACCAAACTGCTTTTTTGTGAGACAGCGTAAGACGGATGGCCCACTTTTTCTTAAAAACGTTTTTGAGAAGAAGAATAATACCTTGGCTCTAGTATATTAAGTTGCACAATGAATTGTGAACATAATTTGTAGCACGGTTGTCTTACGCCAAAATACCGCCTCTTTTTGGGGAAAAAAATGTGGCAGTCAGTCTGGAGGCAAACATGGCGACCGTCAATCTTGGCCCTCCACCCCCTTCCTCCTGCGCTCGAGACCGAGCACAACAGGAATCCACACCGCCTCCTGGGCCACTCAGCAGTGCAGACGTTCGCACGGCATGCACAGCCCCATCTACGAAGAAGGCCTACCAGAGCTACATCAAAGGGATTTCGAAGTGGATAAGGGAAAAGCTATCATCACCTGACACCTACTTTGACGCCGACGGTGGAATCAACGTTGAAGTTTTCAAGCCATCATATTTTGAGGCGTTCTTACTCGACAAGATGAACGCAAAGTCACTTAAAGTGTCGACGCGAGGAGGGTATCGAAGTGCTGTTTGGAACATCTATCGACAAAAGAAAAATCCACTTCCAGTTGAGTACACGTCCAGCCTCAAAACATTTTTTCGTGGGTTGAAGAGGATCGAGGCGGATAACGATCAAAATGGGACTGGACGCGTATCAGGAAAGTGCCCCCTTTCATTTTCTCTCTACCAAGAGTTATGTGGAAAAACAATTGGTGAACTTGATAGTGGGTTTTCGCATTTGTACTTGGTGCTACAATGGAATTTGATGTGCAGATCAAAGTCAATTGAAACAGTGCATCTATCACATCTCAACTGCGTGGACGACAGTATCGGCTGTGTTCCTCACAAGACTAAGACCAACCAAGAGCGGACTGGTCCGAAAGACCCCCGTCACATTTACAGCAACCCACTGAATCCAAGCATTTGCTGTATATTAGCATTTGGTATTTACTTTGCTTCGAGCCCAACACTAGGCTCTGGTAGGATTTTTCCCGGTTCAAATGAAAAAAGCAGATTCTCAAAGAAGTTGGGAGTGCTATTGGAGAATGCCAAAGCGTATGGTACACATTCTATACGAAAAGGAGTCGCCACATTTGCTTCGAGTGGAAGTACTGGAGGTCCATCAATGGCAAGCGTGTGCCTGCGTTGTGGTGGTCCCTAGGTGGGGTCCAGGACCGCTATATACGTTATGAAGCTGCTGGTGACCAGGTTCTTAGGCAGAGTTGTGGCTGGCTTGCACTCGACTCGGCCGATTTGCGGTACTTCCACCTCACTTCGGAGACTCAA
>NW_003303648.1:13249-15936 GCF_000142945.1 Phytophthora infestans T30-4 | reverse complement strand
GATTGCTACACCGGAGGCACTGCGCGCTGAGGTGGTCAAGTCCGTCCAAGCCGACACACCGCTCCCGTACCGAGAGCTCGCTGGGGCATTACAGTATCTAGTTTCAGCCTCAAGACCGGACATTGCGCACACTGTGCGTCATCTCAGCAAATACTTGTCCGGTTTCGAGCACACACACTATGTTATGGCTAAACGAGTGCTACGCTACCTAGCTGATACCGACAACTACGGCTTAGTGATGATCATTGTTGCCGGGAACAGCGCCAAGCTGACGTGTTACACCGATGCTGACTACGTGAATGGCCCTGATGATCGAAAGAGCGTGAGCGGGTTTGTGACATTCGTCAATTGCAATGTGGTTTCTTAGGGATCAAGAAAGCAAAAGATAACACGCACAGAGCACAACGGAAGCAGTGTATATTACAATGAAGGAAGGAACCAGAGACTTACAGTGGCTAATGATACTCTGTGAGGAGCAACGCTGGGCGTTTGCAACGCCGAAGATCTGCGGCGACAACAAGTCGTACATCTACCTGACTGATAAATCTGGCAAACACAGCAAGAGCAAGCACATTTTGAACAAGTTTCACCTGGTGCGCCACCTGGTCAGCTACGAATTCGACATGTTGGCACCGACGATATGATCGCCGACGCGATCACGAAGCCTTTGCCGAAGAAGAGGCTCGACCGTTGTCGAGGCGAAATGAAGGTGCTGCGAATCGCCGTCAGCACGACTCAGCTCGTCCAGTGGGAGCCAAGCATCATCGCCGTGCGTAAGGTGACAGCTACCTACTACTATGCGCTCATGCAAGCAAGAAAAAGAAGTAGAAGCGACGCCAAGGCCAAAGTACTATAAAAGCTGCGCCGTGTGACAGCGCCAAGGACATCGCCGTGATCTCTAAGGTGATCGTTTTGAAGATGCTCTTTACCATGGTCATGTGGGAGTTTCGAGTGGAGAGGAAGCGCCCCAGCTCCACCTGTTGCGCAGATGCCTCCAGAACGTGCTGCGCACTTCCCGAGCCACACGTTTACGGATCACAGACTGGTAAGCTGCACGCCTCATTCTATTTTTAATCCTACATATACACTACGGGTTTGGCCGTCGGTACTGCTGCTCACTCGCTAACTTGCGCAGCAAGCAGCAGCACCGCTGCAATTCTCCCTGCTGGACTTTCGTCCGTGCACTGTATAGTGTTTTACTATTATCCACTTACACTGTAACTACACGCAGCAAAAATGGAGAGACCATCACGCATTGACGAATGATGCCAGCGAAGCACCACAGACTCAAGATTGAAAGCAATCTTGGGATGGATGGCAGAATTTAGTCAGCCCTGGCGCAGGTGCTTCACGTTGACCAAACCCCCGTTTTTCTCTGATAAGCAGCTAACTTTGGTCAAACGGCGCTGCTTTCTTATCACGATCTATTCGAGGGTTTTATATTGTTATATTAAGGCAGACATTTAAATATAATTGAAACTACCGCCGTGTAGCGGCGGAGCTCGGCTAGTAAATGTAATAGCTACAAATGCGTCGATTATTTTTTAAACCCTGTAGAAACCTCGGTGCGTAATGCTACAAATGCTCGCCGCTTCGGGCTCTGGCGTACACGCTAACAGTACTGGAACACAGATGCTCCGACAAAAAAGAGATTCGTGAAAGCGCCAAGAACATGTAAAATGAACTACCGTGGTCCCTCATCTTGTTACACTCGTGGTCCCTGTGTCTGACAGAATCGATAATCTAGAAAACAATCGTGATTCCTTTATCTAACTGCTCAATCGCACTACTTTTCGCATGGCGACAAACCGTCAGTCTGATTATGGTTGGGTTGTTTTTTCAAATTAGAAAAAAACAGATTTACAAACCATTTTTTTCTTTTGTTTTTGCCTGTTATGGTTTTAAACCAATAGACCTGCGTATCACTTCTACTGCAGTAGTACTTGCCATTTTACTAATTCTCCTTCTTCTACTACTACTGTTATTCCTATTATTTTTCTTCCTCCATTTAAACTCCACATGTCCCTGTTTCTTGCAGTAGAGGCATTTGCAACAAAACCAAAATGGTTGTTATAAAAGTCATTTGGCCTTGTTGCGATCAACCTTGCTTAAACCGATGTCAATCCACCCAAACATCTATACCCAAGACCGTAGACATGTGCACCACGTAGGACGTGTTTTTGGAACAGCCGCAAGCACGCGGTATCCGTCGGTCAAACTTCCAAGTAACAGCACAACCTGCCAAGTCACGTGTACAGACTCACCGATTGACTCTACCTGGCGTAATAGCTCCATAAATGCCCAAGTGTACAAAGGGCATCGTATGGCGAACCAGAACACCGGTTTGGTACCGATGGGCCGGTTATTAAGCATTTTTCTATCGAATGGTGCCTACAGTAAAGCTCACGTCTTGCCCGCTGTAAGCGTCCGGCATTTGTATATCTGGCACGCGAGACTAAAGTCTCCAGCGATCCCTACCACGGCTTTTCAACTCGTTGTACTTTAATTTATCCCGTGTTCCAACCACTCAGTTGGATCAATCTCTTGGTTCGTAACATGCAGGAGAGATCCTTTTGGGCGATCCACAATCAACATGTGGAGCTCCGAGAGGACGCGATTGGGTTAACATGGACTTGTCCGAAGTGATCGGCGGTAGACCATGGCTGATCATGTAATTGGAAGGGCAG
>NW_003303648.1:10573-12869 GCF_000142945.1 Phytophthora infestans T30-4 | reverse complement strand
TGTAACGAATTTAAGTACATAATAACCCTTCGTAAGTAGCCGTGTGTAAGCAAAACCGCCTGAAACGTTAGACATTTCGACTCTTCGTTTTTATATATTCTTGATTTTCTGGTAATAGTTTATTATGTTACTAGCCCACCGATTGGGCAAATGAATCCGAAGCGCGAAAATATCTAGCTTAAATATGAGCTCCTAGGCCGGACGGCAGCAGCTTCTCTCTGATTATCAAGCCGTCTTCAGAGCCCATGCGATGAATGCATCCAAGGTCTCCTCGGAAACAAGTCTCCGGTAGAAGACTATGAAAGATACACAAGCAGCGCTTGTATATATGTGGGGAGAGCTCGGTCTTCACCACCCTCCTACCCGCATCAAAGAAATTATTACGGTTCTGGAGCGGGCTTTGATGGAACAATTCCATGAGAAGTACATCGAAGGCACGTGAACGGCAGACGTTCCCCTCCAGAAGCGCCTTCCACAAACGATGACCTACGCACAGCTGCTAGAAGAACGCTTGAAAGCCTATATAGACAAGGAACACGGAGCGACCAACATGGGGTGTCTACAGAGAGATCTATAAATGCTCCACTTTGCTACCAGCCACACCTGAATTTTTTTATTCGAAATACTTGGCGGGTGACTGCGTTAAGGCTGCTTTCCGCTTACAGCAAGTGGGAATTTAAATGGTGAAGGATGCGGGCCTCCGCTTGGGGGCATACGCGAGGTCACATCTCTGTCGCTTCGATTTAGTCCGTGTTCTAGGGGCGGCCGGCATTGGAATGACCACTCTTCTACAAGCTTGTTTATCCTCGCGGGTGTGACAGTGTTGGACGCAGAGCGCCATCACGAGTTCGACCATCGTAAACAACCGCTATTGCACGCTTCTGTTCGCTCATGTGCCCTGGTGTGTTAATAGAACTAGCGCGGGTGCAGATTGGAGCTCAGTAGGTGGGACGTCATCGTCACCTGAATTATCAACGGCACCCGTGTCCGGGCTGTTACAGTCCCAAGTACACGCCTGGGTATTGCACGGCGAGCGGTGGGGTAAACAGCCTCGTTGTGTCGCCAAGATAAGCTCGGTTTCATACGGTTTTGGACCAATTTCTTGGGTGCTTTCACGGCAGATATGGATGGCGAGAACGATCACCCAAGCGCGGTTACAACTCCTATCGTATCCCCTTAGTCGACGCTCCTGACCCCCTCGAGGTGAGCCGTATCCCCAGGACAGGCTAATAATGATGACGTGCGCACGGAGGGTGAGTCTACAATTGCCCATAATCGTCAAAGGTCACGCAAGCAGGAATCCCCTGAGCACAGCATGCAGGTGCTTCGTTCCAGACTGGGATGATTTTTCAGAAATACGACAGGAGGTTATCAGCGACCCCGTCGATCTTAAGTGGGCACTGTTTACCGAAAAAGATACTGGGGAAACAAGACACGGACGCGGACAAACCGAAAGGATTGGGAAAAGTTCAGATGTGGGTGGTACGCATCCCTCATGGATGAGGAAATGATATCCGCTTTTGCAGGACCGGTGGGGCTAGAATAAGACGAGGAAATGCCGTAGGATATTAACTATGCATTCTTGGATCCCCCACACCTCGTGATGTGGGCATGGAGGACACCGGGTCAGCTTGTGGACGTGCGGGCTGCACCGCCGGTACTATGACAGCGCAGCTTCCACAGCGTAACGAACTGAAGAAGGCCTTGAACGCAGTGGCATTCCACCGTTTTTGAGAGGAGACGGCTCTTGACGTATCAAGATAGGTTTTTTCGCCGTCAGCAGTGGTCATATCGTTGTAATCAGAGGGATCTGCGGATGTAGATATAGATACGGACAATTAAGCCTTTACGTGGTCTCCATGGAGCCTGCGCAACTGAAGAATGCGGGTCATCCACCTGAATTCGAGTTTTCTTTCTCACTAACCTCTTACAATTCTGACCTATGTTCCAAAGAGCTGGCCTGAAGTCCTCCACAAAGTGTGGCGGATGTGGCAGATGATCCAGACGTTAGTGCATCGTCAAATGCCGAAGAGAAATATATCCAGACGATAGAACATCGGAATCATCTCACTCATGTGGCGTACCGGCTCGCCTGGGTTGAGGGCCATGACGTGGGCGTCCCAGACGAATAATGCGTCATTGTGGCCCTAAATGTCTCAATGTCTAGCCACCCGGAGCGGACACAGTCACTGACAGCAGCCACCACCCTTAGCGTCAACATGCACAAGATAGCAATTCACACAATAATGCTGGCGTATCTGAGAATGGATAATATACTCGCACGTCTAGACCCAGT
>NW_003303648.1:4943-9349 GCF_000142945.1 Phytophthora infestans T30-4 | reverse complement strand
GCGTGTGGATGGGGAGCATTTGGATCAACAACTGCAATGGCTGCCTCCCGAATTTAAGGATGTGTCCTGAGCAGTCTTCTGGGTCAGTGTTGCCAATATTGCAAACCCTTCCCCACGTCATGCGAGCATGGTGGAGCGACCCCAGTATCATAATAACTGGGTAACCATTACGTAACAGGTATCCCCATGACAAGAAATCCAGCTCAGGATATCCCTTTGTCGAATTGGAAAATGCTATGAAATCACTGTGCCGATTTTATAGCGCCTCGATGTTTGGTGATGCGGGTCGCAAAGAACCCTCCCCGACGCGTGCGTACCAGTTTTGGGCACTTCCACTGTTAGCTCAACATGCGGGTGAAGCTCGCCCGTAAGGGTCTGCTTCCGCAAAATATCAAGCCGGATTTTGACTCGTGAGAGATCGCGCCACGGTTGAATGGAAGACCAGCGATTTGAAGACCCTAGGCTAGATCGCTGGAAGCGTGAGTATCACGTACCAAGTCTACATCCGTTCGGCGCTTAAGGCGGCCGAGGCGTGAACTTTGCTTGAGGAGCACTTCAATATGATAACACTGAAGAACTGGTTCCTCGTTACAAAGAAGCTGCACAGATTTAAGATAGTCCTCTGTTTTGGGACGAGCTTACAACGAATAAAGCGGTCATCTCACCGCGACGCCAGCGCTACGAGAGATCGTTTAACGACGGCATGTCATTTAAAAACACCTCTAAAGGATTTCAGGAGCGGCTTGTTCGCTATAGCGAGATCGTTGGTTGCGTCGCGAATCGATGGGCTCAGTGTGAGCAGCCACTATTCACGTTAGGTTTTACGCTTCATTCACCATATGCTGAAAAAAGGAATGCCTGATACATGGACGAGATGTCAGTGGGGGAGCTTTGCGAAGACAGGCAAGTTAGCCGAGATTGTAACGAGGTAAGAGTTACCGTCACTAGCTTACACTATAGTGTGGAGGAAGCTCGCAAAAATAAAACCAAGTCTTAGGTTTGTGTCAAACCCAACTCTGTTTTATTTAGAACGAGGGCGGCTACCCCTGGACAAGTCTAAGTTTTGTGTCAAACTCAACTCTGTTTTATTTAGAACCACGGCGGCATTTCTACATCTGATTCGTCAATAAGTGAGTCTGGCTCCTCATTATTAACCAATCAGATGATGACACCGTGGCATACGTGTGCCACTTGACCTACTTGTGTAACAACTAAATAAATATTGACCTACTTATGTAATTGGAGTTGAGCCCATTACATCACCCTCCCCTATAAGTTGCGATTACGCAATATAAGCGCACGGAACACATTTGAAGAAAACTCGAAAACCGACGAGGCGGAGACATCGGAGACAGCGTGAAGGGCGGCGGCGCCAGCACGACGCTGGCAACAAGTCAAGCCCAGGGTCGACAGGTGCGCCACGAGCTCTGGATGTACTGCAAGGACCGGTACTGCGCTGCTCGGCTCCCAAGACACCTATCGACGAAGCGCCCAGCGCACATGCGACTTAGAAGATTCCAAGCTAGATGCACTTGCATCACGGACACGAGGGACCTCACGAATCCGACTTCGTCGCGCAGTGGCCAATGCATGGGGCTTCCAGTCAGGACGCCAGGGCTCGATTCCCATCAGGCGGATCCACTCACGTACACGCGAGTGTTATTTTTGCTGCCAGTGCGGAACGGCTTTAAACATCTCGAAGACATTAGACTTGTCGACGGAAGTCTACCACTTGATCAACCCAAGTGAGCATCACGTTGTCACCACTAGTGTCACCAAAACAGGTACTTGTTGACCTCGTGTCCCCGCTGGTTATCGACGTCATTTTGGCGCAGTCGTAGCGTGTCGTGTTGACAACCCACAGGTCAAAAGTTCATTGTCGCCGGATGTATCGTGTTCCATTCTTGCACCGACAAGTTGTGTCAGTGTTCGCCGCGGCTCGCGCCGACGTTGCACACTTCGGAGCACGGCGTCGTTGTCGCATCCTCGTACGGGTCGTTCGACTGAGCGTTCTCGATCTCGCTCACGGTCTCCTCGGGTTGACCCGCGAAATTCTTCCTCTCAAGCAGCATGGTCTCACACTCTTGGACCACGTCCGGAACGTCGCGGAGAAGGTTGGCGCGGGGTTCCCACGTATCATGCTCTAGGGGATAACCGATCCAACGTACGCGATAGCGGCGCGCGGTCGGGGCCGCGCGAGGGGCACGACTACGGACATTACGCTGAGCGTCCAACCTGTGGGGATCTTCGTGGTCAACGATACGCTCCATAATCCAGCGCACATCACCCGCCGAGTCAATTGTCGGTGGGGGGCCTTCACGGTGATACGAGGTACGCCCTGCACGTCCAGGGCGAGCTGGAAACAGCTTCGAACCGTGTGTTGGCCGCTCAGATTGGGGCTGAGCCGGCGGAAGATTGTGCCTGAACAGATCGCGTCGGAGCTTCGGCAGTCGAATCGGGAACTCTTATCTAGCCTACGGGGGATTGGAGACGCGTCTGCTTGGCTCTGCCCAGCAGGGTGATCGTCCTCGAAAACGAGCGCCTGGGGTTGACGGGTCTCTGGCGCGTCAGGCCCGTTGGGCTGGCCGCCCGACGCATGCTCCGTCTGCTGGCTCGGGTCAGGAATCGTCGCAGGGAAGTACCGCTTGAGGCCCACGACGTAAAACGTCGGGTGGAGACTAAGTGACGACGGGATGTCCAGGGTGTAGGCGTCGTCTACAGCCTTGGTAACTTGAAAAGGACCGATGAAGCGTGGAGCAAGTTTGTTGTCGCCGAGGTTGATTACAGTAGAAGCCCGTATTCCCTCGGTCGATAGGAGAACGCAATCCCCTATCTTGAATAGATTCACGTTCTTCCGACCGTGCTTGTTTCATTTGCTTGTCCACTGCGTTCTGCGGTGCATCGCGGACAAACCTTGAGATGGATTGCCTCTGCATGACGAATTCCGCAGCTGCCGAGCGATCGGCTGAGGGTTTCGGAGTATAATTGGCCGTGGTAACTTCCTGCTCGCGAATCTTGCTGCCTGGGTCGATCCAGTTCTGTGTTGTCCATCTCGTTATCGGAGATGCAGTACGCCGAGGAGTCTCGCTTGTCGGCTTGGACGGAGAGCGAGACAAGGCGTTCACACTGGCTACACCCGAAAATATCCCTGAAGCCGAGTGCCACGGCCAGCTTGTTGGCACCGGTGAGGTTACTGGTGCGCGCCGAGGCACGGAATCACGTACCGGTGATGACCACGACACGGACCCGTTGTCGGCAGGCCTGACCGCAGCGTCAGCATCCAGGTCGACCGAAGGAGGTTCTCCCCCACCACGGGTGAAGCCACCAGCATCCGTGGAGTGGCTCACGGCGAGAAATGCCGGAACACGTGGGTGTCGAGTGTTGTTCACAAAGAACATGCCCGTCGAGGAGTGCTCGGCTTCGTTGAGTGCGAATTCGGCTAGCAGCAGGAACGAGCTGCAGCTCGTGTACGAAGTCACATAGCTGCGGGGAACGTCTTCAAGGGCCCGATTGACGCGCTCTGCCACTTGACCTACTTGTGTAGCAGCTAAATAAATATTAACCTACTTATGTAATTGGAGTTGGGCCCATTACATCACCCTCCCCTATAAGTTGCGATTACGCAATATAAGCGCACGGAACACATTTGAAGAAAACTCGAAAACCGACGAGGCGGAGACATCGGAGACAGCGTGAAGGGCGGCGGCGCCAGCACGACGCTGGCAACAAGTCAAGCCCAGGGTCTACAGGTGCGCCACGAGCTCTGGATGTACTGCAAGGACCGGTACTGCGCTGCTCGGCTCCCAAGACACACAACGACGAAGCGCCCAGCGCACATGCGACTAAGAAGATTCCAAGCTAGAGGCACTTGCATCACGGACACGAGGGACCTCACGAATCCGACTTCGTCGCGCAGTGGCCAATGCATGGGGCTTCCAGTCAGGACGCCAGGGCTCGATTCCCATCAGGCGGATCCACTCACGTACACGCGAGTGTTATTTTTGCTGCCAGTGCGGAACGGCTTTAAACATCTCGAAGACATTAGACTTGTCGACGGAAGTCTACCACTTGATCAACCCAAGTGAGCATCACGTTGTCACCACTAGTGTCACCAAAACAGGTACTTGTTGACCTCGTGTCCCCGCTGGTTATCGACGTCATTTTGGCGCAGTCGTAGCGTGTCGTGTTGACAACCCACAGGTCACAAGTTCGTTGTCGCCGGATGTATCGTGTTCCATTCTTGCACCGACAAGTTGTGTCAGTGTTCGCCGCGGCTCGCGCCGACGTTGCACACTTCGGAGCACGGCGTCGTTGTCGCATCCTCGTACGGGTCGTTCGACTGAGCGTTCTCGATCTCGCTACCGGTCTCCTCGGGTTGACCCGCGAAATTCTTCCTCTCAAGCAGC
>NW_003303648.1:0-3013 GCF_000142945.1 Phytophthora infestans T30-4 | reverse complement strand
GGATTATGCGCGCACGTAGATCAGCGTCGTTTGGTACGACAACTCGAGGTCCATCGAATCTATTGATGTTACTTCATTAGATTGCCGTCTAGTCTATATCGATCGATCTGATTTCGCGTGGTCCTTGCAAGGGCACTTAAACGTGTCACTACTAGGAGCGCTCAGGCGCTTCATGATGGCATCGAATATAGGATCATCATCGTACGCTGTAGCAATCTCGTCGCCCAGCAGGAGCGTGGTCGTGGTCAGCGTCAAGTTGATGGGTGACCCCACGCAGACCGCGCATTCGACGTCGTCCTCATCAGCCACCTGATGTCCTAGCGCTTTACGGGGATCGTGGTCCGGCCGCCGAGACAGCACGTCGGCGAGAATGATATTCCTGCCCGGCTTGTAGTGAACAACGAAGTTGTACTCGGAGAAGAAGATCAGCCAACGTGCCATCCGTTGCGACAAGTGAAGGCTCTTCATCGCTGTCCGCAGCGATGCGTGATCAGTGTAAGCCGCAAACGACGCTTCACCGATCAAGTACATTCTGAATTTGATCAGAGCGTACCGCATTGCCAGGAGCTCCTTGTCGTGAACTGGGTAGTTCTTCTCGGCTGGCTTTAGTGTACCGACTGATAGCTGATAACGCGTTCATGTTCGTCATTATCGAACTGCATCAGCGCACAGCCAATGTCAAAACCTCTTGCGTCGCAGGCGACGTGAAATGGCTTCGAGTCATCAGCAGGCTTCAGGATTGGCGCAGACGCCAATCCCTTTTTCACCGAGTCGAATGCAGTTTGGAGGTTCGATATCCACTCCCAGATCACGTCCTTCTTCAGCAGCGATGACAGCGGCTGGATCAACCCAGAGTAATTCTACGTATACTTGGGCAAGTAATTGACAATGCCAAGCCACTGACGCAACTCATTGAAGCTTGTAGGCGATGGTCAATCACAGATAGACGAGACCATCTCGGAATCTGTGCGCACACTGCTCTTGCTCACGTAGCATTCCAACACCGGAATCGCCGGTGCACATAAGACACATTTCTTCAGGTTTGCGTAGAGCTTGTTCTCTCGCATTACCTGGAATACTTGCCTCAGGTGTTTCAAATGTACTTCCACGGCACTGAGGTTGCCCTCAGCGCGGCTGTGCACGAATATGTCGTCGAAGTAACGCGGCGGGAAGTCTCGGAGCGGACGAAGCACATGGGAGACCAAGCGATTGAAGGTGGCACGCGCGTTTTTCAGACCCTGTGGCATCACGAGCCACTCCCAGAGCATCCCCTCGGTGTGCTTACGGCGGTGAGAGGCACATCACATGCTCTCATAAGGATCTGATAGAATCCGTCGGTCAGGTCGATGGCGCTGTAGATAACGCTGCTAGCCATGGAGTCCAGTACCGTGTCCTTCCGAGGGATCGGAGTCTGCGCGGGGGTGGTGGCATCATACAATTTGTTGAATGCGTGAACGATGCGCCATCCCCCTGTAGCTTTCTTTACAGAGAACATTGGACTTGAATGGGGCGAGGTACTCTCGCGCACGTGACCCGCCTTTCGATGGCCCTCGAAGAAGTCATCGTTCGCTTTCACTTGATCACGGGGAAGTGGCCATTCTCTGTTGACGCATTACTTCGTACCTAGTGCGAGGCTGATCTCGTGCTGAACCCCACGATCCGCCGGTAGCGCGGCGGGGATCGCGACCGAGAAGACGTCGGCGTACTCGCAGGCGGTATCGTATACGGGATTCACGGACTCCCGCAAGGCCTCCCAAAACTGCGTTTGGAGTCGTTCCTCACTGGTCAGACTTATCTTCAGCACCTAGCGGACGTAAGCTTCCACTATCGATTGCGACTGCATGTGCTGATGCATCCATCGAGCCTGCCTCGTTGACCAAGCATACTTGATCGACGTCTCCAGCTTTGAGGTCTCGAAGTTCTTCCAGGACAAGCCTCGAAGGCGTGTGATCGCCGCCCTCCACGCGTCGGACTTGCGACTGCGATAGTGCGCGACCGACTCGGGCCTCCTTCCACGTACTCGTGCGTGCTGACCGATTCCATCGGCGGGCTATTGCTGGACGTGGAGTGTCGTGGAGTCTCGACGAGGCTTCAGGCGTCGTCTCTTCGATTTATTCTTCGGCTTCCTCGAGCTCACGCTCGAGTCTGACTCACTGCTACTCGACGATGCATCACCCTCCTCTAGGCGCGGAAGACCGTACTCGACCGGGCTGGGGACACGCAGGAAGCCCAGATCAACTGCAGCATCGTTTGGCGGGAGCCGAATCTGCTCGACCGCCGAATCGTTCGGCGGGAACCTCTGCTCTACCGCCATCTCGCTGTGTGGGAGCCGCTGCTCGACTACTTCATCATCTACCTCGCGATACCTCGAGGGCTCTTTGTCCGACAACGTAGCACAAGCCATGCAGAGAGGGCCATCGCTCGCTCTGTGCACTGCTCTGAGCACTGCTATCTTGTCCACGACTGTGATGTGGGACCTGTCTCCTGGCGCCACCGAGAAGTGTGTGAAGTCCTCAATCACGTCAATTCCACGTCAACGCTTGACCGATTGAGCCACACAGTCAATCTCTGGCTGATATCACGCAAGCCAAGGAATGCCCAGGATGCAGCCAAACACATAATTCATCTTGATCACCAAGAAGTCGGCCTTGCTACGGGAGCCGTCGAACGTGTACGACAAGAACACGTCACGCCGCGCAACGCGGCGAGCCTTACCATCTGCGAGTTTGACTTGAATCCCGCCCGGACCATTCCGGACGCGGACGCGCTTGCGTAGTACCGACAAACACGACTCGTGAAAGAAGTTGTTGGTCGCTTCTGAGTCAAGGGGCGCGCGCAGTAGTCGCCGGGCACCGGTGACATGGAGGCTGACGATGATCAGTCTCGAGTCGCCCGGCGTAGTGGTGGCATTGGTGTGTGCTTGGAGCACGGGAGGGCTCGAAGGTCGAGCGTCCACCGGAGGGTCCGGTCCTTCGTTGAAACCAGTAGGGCGCCCCACACCTACTTGTCCTGG
>NW_003303647.1:287204-293724 GCF_000142945.1 Phytophthora infestans T30-4 | reverse complement strand
GACTACACATCGTACTTAAAATGCACAGTTCAAATTTTATTTTGCTCTCATTTTCAGCTGCGGTTCGCCACCTCACGCGAAGGGCGCTGCCTGTGTGCGCGTTGGTTAGCATTAGTATAACGCGCCGATAAGCACACACGTACTATATCGTCGTAGGAGCTGTTGAAAAAAATTGTAGGATTTGGTGACTCATATTTCGGCCTCAATCGAAACTTTCGTACTTATAGGATATATAATGATATTTTAGGCTTCGTAGTACTTTTAAATAGTAAAACTATCAAAACTTTTGAGTAATACTATGTTTTAAAAATTTCATATTTTTTTTGCAGACGTTTATAGCAGTACTACAAAAAATTAATTAGTTGCGCAAGAAAAAAAACGCATGTTATTACTAATACTAATCAATTTAAACCAAAGTACCGGTATTATATTTGCGTTAGATAAAGATGCACAATTTATTACTAATATTAAATATTCGAACACTTTTAAAATGTGAATATAGTGGCTTCCCACCATCCCACCCCACATAACCATGTACACCACTCCCCCGCCGATAAAAAAGGATCGTATTCCTTTGTATTCGCGCGCGTAGTGTACGACCTTAAGAGATTGTGCGCACTTTTCACCACGATATGTAGCATACATCAAACAAAATAAAAACAGCGTTTGCGATTGAATTAGCGCGGAGGCAAGTGGATAAACAAAGGCACAGAATAACAGAGGAACACCGGCGCACACTATGTACACGATGAGGTAGAGGGAAGAACACGAAGCACAGAAGGCCACGGACGTTGAAAAAGGAATAAATTAATGAAGGCAGCTAGCCATTCTGAAAAGCACGAACCACGGACGAGCACGCTACCATGAAAACTTGGAATGGCAAGAATATGATGGGAGCGTATGGATCACGGAAAGTAACTGAAGTAATGACACCCCAACATGCTGAAAAACACGGGCCACGGAAACGGTAAGGTGCACGGAAAGCAATTCTTCCATAACACCACGGTAGAACATGAAGCACAGACGATGAACCTAACACAAAGCCACAGGAGAGCATAAGCGGGAAATCACCGAGCATTGGAGCACGATACCAGGGTAGAGCCAAGCCACGGAGCACAGTGTTACGGTAGCTCACAATAGCTCGGACGACAGACCAACCACGATACCGCGAGATAATACGATTGCACGGACGGTGGTCCAGCCACTAAACCGTGAGATAACACGCAGCAACGGGAGTTATAGACGGCAAATCGCGGAGCCACAAAAGTCGATTCCACGGCAGATCAGCCACGGAAGCACCGGGGAGCGCTTTTGGATATCACGATTGCACAACGTGGATCAGTATGCCATTGTTGAATATAATAACACGGGAAACACAGATGGACTACGCGAGCACGAAAGCATAGGATAGCAGAATTATACTGCGCTCGCATGATAGCGCGATAACGCGGTCGATGAAGTCACACCAGGAGAGCACGTTACACGGGGGACGGATCCATATAACTACGGAATAGCACCCGTCGGCGAGGGTACCGTCGATGAGACGCCATGGACCATGAATGAATATGGACCACTAAACCTGTAAACCCACTCAAGACCTTGGGAACACGGAAAAATAGCAGCCACGAAAGGGTGTCGTACTACTGAGAAGCATGAACCCAAAAGAGAGAGCGCATTAACGGAAAAGGGCAATATCCACGGAGGAACATAGACGCCAACCAGTAGTACGGAGCAACGGACGCGTACGAATTAACGATACCGTACACTGCCACATGAGACTACGAAATGACAGGTGTTTTAAGTACACGACACAACATCGCACGGGGATGGCCGAAGCCTCGGGGTACAAGATCAGACTGAAAGCACACAACACACGAAGTACTTAAAATTGCGGCCACCTTATCTCCAACAAACCATGCCACTCCGCCGCGTAGCGGCGGCGAACGGCTAGTCTTACCTCCCTAGTGGAGTGTGCTCTGCGTCAGTCCGTCAGTCCGTCCGAGGGTAGGGTTCTAAAATGTAACGCTAATGCGGGCGTTCTACTGGCTGCCGAGCGCAGCGAAGGCGGCGTCGATTCGCTAAAAAGCTGCAGAGCGCAGCAAAAGGCGGCCCCCATTGGCTAAAATCGGCATTGTGTTTTGTACACACTGTATGTGGACTACACATCGTACTTAAATGAACCGTTCAAATTTCATTTTGCTCTCATTTTCAGCTGCGCTTCGCGAGGCCACGTAAAGGGCGCTGCCTGTGTGTGCGTTAGTTAGCATAATTATAAGGCACCGATAAGCACACACGTACGATATCGTCGTAGGAGCTGTTGAAAAAAATAGTAAGCTCTGTTGACCTATATTTTGACTTAAACTGGAGATTTAGTACTTATTGAATATAGAATGATGTTTTAGACTTCGTTGTACATTTCTAATAATTAAACTTACAATACTGTTTTGCGTAGCACTATTTAAAAGAGTTTTCATATTTTTGCTTGCAGTTATTTGTAGTAGTAGTACACGTAATAATTATATCAGCGTTTAGTAATAAATATCAATTGTACATGTGTTACTATTACTAATAATATGAAAACTTTAAAATATGACTATTGTGGCTTACACCCCTGCACCCCACACTGCCTCAGGGAGAAATATCACCTTCCTTTGCATTTGCGCGCGTAGATATTATATGAGCTTTCCAACAATAGATGTTGCGTACATCAAACAAAATGTTTGTGATCAAGTTTGCGCGGAGGCACGTGACTCAGCAAGAACACGAAACACGATGGGATAGAAGAGCAACACAAAGCACGGAAGGCAACGGACGATGATAGAAGACTTAGCCTATGCAAACCACGAAGTTTCATGCGTGGCGTGAAAGACGGAAAAACACGCAGTCATAAAAAGGACAGAGGGACAAGAATATGACGGGAGCGTACAGACCACGGAAGTGAAATAGATATACAGACACCCCAGCATGCTAAAAAGGGTGGCTACGGAAGAGTACGCACGTAGCGGTAAGAGTGCATGGACAGCAACTCTCCCGTAGCACCACAGAAGAGCACGGAGCACGGTCGACGGACCTGGCATGAAGCGGCGGGAGTCCGAAAACGGGAAGTCATCGAGCATTAGAGCCCGATGAACCGGATCTCACCGAGCCGGGGAGCACGATACTACGGTAGCTAACAATCACACGGACGACAGACCAGCCGCGACACCACAAGCTAGCACGATAGCATGGGTTGTGCCACTAAGCCATGGGAGATCGCAGCCGCAGAGCTATAGACGTAAAATTACAGTGCCGCGGAGAACGATACCAGTGTTAAACCCGAGCTTACCGAGCCACGGAGGACAGTACTACATTAGAACTAGATTGCACGAACGGCGGGCCACCCACGAAATAAACGGAGAGGTGGGCGCTTTGGGTGACCACGATTGCACACCACGGAGCACGAAGCCATTGTAGAGCACGATAATATACGGAAAACGCAGATGCACTGCGCGAGTACAATACATTAGACAGCATTACCACACCGGAGTTGCACGATAGCGTGATAACGTAGTCGATGGAACCTCGTCAGGAGAGCACGATACACGGGTGACGGAACAACACGACTGCGTGGAGGCACGAAACCACGGAATAGCACATTTTGGCAAGCGTACCGGCGATTGGAGGGCACCGGCCACGAAAGACTACGTACCACGAAACCGGTGCAACCCACATAAACGTTTGAGAACAGGAAATATGTAGCAGCCACATAAAACGCAATACTTAAGAGCATGAACCCTAAAGAGAGAGCGCATAACCGCTAAGCAGCGTATGCTACGGGTGAGCGAGAACCACGAAACCGGGAAGAGCACGAAAGAGCATGGACCATTGCAGAACATGACATCCAGCCTGTAGTACGGGGTAGCGGAAACGTTCCAAGCCACGATATTATACGGGGCCGAATGAGACTACGGAAAAGCAAGTGGTTCAATACACGATGCCAAGATCTACTGGGGTGAACGACGCTAACAAAGTACGTGGCATTAAGAAGCACCTAAATTTGCGGCCACCGCATCTCCAACAAACCATGCCACTCCGCCGCGTAGCGGCGGCGAACGGCTAGTCTTACCCCCCTAGTGGAGTGTGGTCTGCGTCCGTCATTCCGTCCGTAACGGACTAGGCTAATAAAACTCACGCTAATGCGGGCGTTCTATTGGCTACCGGGCGCAGCGAAGGCGGCGTCGATTGGCTAAAATTGAATTATGTGGTGTACACACTGTATGTGGTCAACACATCGTACTTAAAATGGACCACTCAAATTTCATTTTGCTCTCATTTTCAGCTGCGCTTCGCGAGGCCACGTAAAGGGCGCTGCCTGTGTGTGCGTTAGTTAGCATAATTATAAGGCACCGATAAGCACACACGTACGATATCGTCGTAGGAGCTGTTGAAAAAAATAGTAAGCTCTGTTGACCTATATTTTGACTTAAACTGGAGATTTAGTACTTATTGAATATAGAATGATGTTTTAGACTTCGTTGTACATTTCTAATAATTAAACTTACAATACTGTTTTGCGTAGCACTATTTAAAAGAGTTTTCATATTTTTGCTTGCAGTTATTTGTAGTAGTAGTACACGTAATAATTATATCAGCGTTTAGTAATAAATATCAATTGTACATGTGTTACTATTACTAATAATATGAAAACTTTAAAATATGACTATTGTGGCTTACACCCCTGCACCCCACACTGCCTCAGGGAGAAATATCACCTTCCTTTGCATTTGCGCGCGTAGATATTATATGAGCTTTCCAACAATAGATGTTGCGTACATCAAACAAAATGTTTGTGATCAAGTTTGCGCGGAGGCACGTGACTCAGCAAGAACACGAAACACGATGGGATAGAAGAGCAACACAAAGCACGGAAGGCAACGGACGATGATAGAAGACTTAGCCTATGCAAACCACGAAGTTTCATGCGTGGCGTGAAAGACGGAAAAACACGCAGTCATAAAAAGGACAGAGGGACAAGAATATGACGGGAGCGTACAGACCACGGAAGTGAAATAGATATACAGACACCCCAGCATGCTAAAAAGGGTGGCTACGGAAGAGTACGCACGTAGCAGTAAGAGTGCATGGACAGCAACTCTCCCGTAGCACCACAGAAGAGCACGGAGCACGGTCGACGGACCTGGCATGAAGCGGCGGGAGTCCGAAAACGGGAAGTCATCGAGCATTAGAGCCCGATGAACCGGATCTCACCGAGCCGGGGAGCACGATACTACGGTAGCTAACAATCACACGGACGACAGACCAGCCGCGACACCACAAGCTAGCACGATAGCATGGGTTGTGCCACTAAGCCATGGGAGATCGCAGCCGCAGAGCTATAGACGTAAAATCACAGTGCCGCGGAGAGCGATACCAGTGTTGAACCCGAGCTTACCGAGCCACGGAGGACAGTACTACATTAGAACTAGATTGCACGAACGGCGGGCCACCCACGAAATAAACGGAGAGGTGGGCGCTTTGGGTGACCACGATTGCACACCACGGAGCACGAAGCCATTGTAGAGCACGATAATATACGGAAAACGCAGATGCACTGCGCGAGTACAATACATTAGACAGCATTACCACACCGGAGTTGCACGATAGCGTTATAACGTAGTCGATGGAACCTCGTCAGGAGAGCACGATACACGGGTGACGGAACAACACGACTGCGTGGAGGCACGAAACCACGGAATAGCACATTTTGGCAAGCGTACCGGCGATTGGAGGGCACCGGCCACGAAAGACTACGTACCACGAAACCGGTGCAACCCACATAAACGTTTGAGAACAGGAAATATGTAGCAGCCACATAAAACGCAATACTTAAGAGCATGAACCCTAAAGAGAGAGCGCATAACCGCTAAGCAGCGTATGCTACGGGTGAGCGAGAACCACGAAACCGGGAAGAGCACGAAAGAGCATGGACCATTGCAGAACATGACATCCAGCCTGTAGTACGGGGTAGCGGAAACGTTCCAAGCCACGATAATATACGGGGCCGAATGAGACTACGGAAAAGCAAGTGGTTCAATACACGATGCCAAGATCTACTGGGGTGAACGACGCTAACAAAGTACGTGGCATTAAGAAGCACCTAAATTTGCGGCCACCGCATCTCCAACAAACCATGCCACTCCGCCGCGTAGCGGCGGCGAACGGCTAGTCTTACCCCCCTAGTGGAGTGTGGTCTGCGTCCGTCATTCCGTCCGTAACGGACTAGGGCTAATAAAACTCACGCTAATGCGGGCGTTCTATTGGCTACCGGGCGCAGCGAAGGCGGCGTCGATTCGCTAAAAAGCTGCCGAGCGCAGCGAAGGCGGCCCCCATTGGCTAAAATCGGCATTGTGTTTTGTACACACTGTATGTGGACTACACATCGTACTTAAATGCACCGCTCAAATTTCATTTTGCTCTCATTTTCAGCTGCGCTTCGCGAGGCCACGTAAAGGCGCTGCCTGTGTGTGCGTTAGTTACTATA
>NW_003303647.1:283408-286941 GCF_000142945.1 Phytophthora infestans T30-4 | reverse complement strand
ACTTAAACTGGAGATTTAGTACCTATAGGATGTAGATTGATGTTTTAGGCTTCGTAGTACATTTCTAATAATTAACTTACAATACTGTTTTAAGTAGTACTAATTTCAAGACATTTCATATTTTTGCTTGCAGTTATTTGTAGTAGTGGTACACATTATAATTAGATCAGCGCTAGATAAAAAAATTCAATTTTACTACTATTATTATTAATGTGAAAACTTTAAAATATGACTATTGTGGCTTACACCCCTGCACCCCACACTGCCTCCGGGAAAAAGTATCATCTTCTTTTGTAGTAGTGTGCGACCTTAAGATATTGCGCAAACTTTCCAACAATATAATTAGCGTAAATAAAACAAAATTGGAACAGCGTTTGTGATTAATTTAGCGTGGAGGCACGTGACTCAGCAAGAACACGAAACACGAAGGAACACCGACCCACGTTATGTAGATGATGGGATAGAAGAGCAACACGAAGTATGGAAGGACATGGACGATGATAGAAGTCTTAGCCGATGCAATCGACGGTGTTTGATACGTAGCGTGAAAGACGGAGAAGCACGCAGCCATGAAAAGGACAGACGGACAAGAATATAAAGGGAGCGTACGGGCCACGGAAGGGAATTAAATATATATATACACCCCAGTATGCTGAAAAGCACAGCTACGGAAGAGCACGCACGTTCGAAGCCACGGTAGAGCACGTAACGGTGAGAGTGAACAGAAACAATTCTCCAACAACACCACGGTTAAACATGGCATACAGTCAACAGACCAAACATGAACCCGCGGGAGACCATAAGCGGGATATTACAGAGTATTGAAACGCGATATTAGGGTAGAACCGGAGCTCACCGAGTCTCACAGCACGATACTACGGTAGGTAACGATCGCATTGACGAAAGACCAACCGCGACACTACAAGTTAGCACGGTAGCATGGCCTGTGTCACTAAGCCATCGGAGAACGCAGCCGCGGAGCTATAGACGGAAATCACCGAGCCGCGGAGAGCGATACGAGTGTAGATCCTGATATCCCCGAGCCGCGGAGGACAGTAGTACATTAGAACTAGATTGCACGGACGGCGGGCCAGGCACAAAGTCACAGGGGAGCGATTTGGGATACCACGATTGCACACCGCGGAGCACGATACCATTGTAGAACACGATAACACGGACAACGCAGATACACTACGCGAGCACGATAGCATAGGACAGCATAACCACATTGCGATTGCACGGTAGCGCGGTAACGCGGTGGATGGAGCCACCACAGGGGTGCGCGGCACACAGATGACATAAACTTCGGAAGATCACCCATTGGCGAGGGTACCAGAAACGGAACGCTATCGACCACGAATGATTATGGACACGAAGCCTGTGGAATCCACGTAAACCCTTGAGAACACGATATATCTAGCAGCCACGAAAGAGGGTCGTACTACGGGAGCGCATGAGACCAAAAAGGTTTGCACACAATCACTAAGCAATGTAAGAGAATGAGTCCACAAACCCAGGACAATCACTAAGCAGCGTGGGCCACGGGTGAGCAGAGAACCACGAAGCCAAGAAGATCACGAAAAAGCGCCGGCCACAGTAGAACATGACATCCAACCTGTAGTACGGGGTAACGGAAGCGTACCAAACAAGGAAATTATACGGGTTCAGATGAGACAACGGACTGGTAAGCGATTAAGTACACGAAGCCAAGATCTACTGGGGTGAACGACGCTCACAAAACACGCGACACCACGAAGCACTTAAAACTGAAAACCACAGCTCCAACAAACCATGCCACTTCGCCGCGTAGCGGCGGCGAACGGCTAGTCTTACCCCCCTAGTGGAGTCTGACGTGTGTCTGTCCGTACGTCCGTCCGTTACGGGCCTGTTTGCTAGCATGAACCTTTCCTCGCGCATGGCTACACTCCACCTGTTCGGTACTATATTTTCCCATCCTTTCGACTGCACCTATCTTTGTGACTCGGCTTGACTATGCAAAAATTGCACTTTTAGCCATGAATAGGGTTAATAAAACTCACGCTAATACGCGCGTTCTACTGGCTGCCGAGCGCAGCGAAGGCGGCGTCAATTGGCTTAAATCGCATTATGTGGTCTACACATCGTACTTAAATGCACTGCTCAAATTTCATTTTGCTCTCATTTTCAGCTGCGGTTCGCCACCTCACGCGAAGGGCGCTGCCTGTGTGCGCGCTAGTTAGCATTAGTATAAGGCGCCGATAAGCACACACGTACTATATCGTTGTAGGAGCTGTTGAAAAAAATTGTAGGATTTGGTGACTCATATTTCGGCCTCAATCGAAACTTTAGTACTTATAGGATATATAATGATATTTAGGCTTCGTAGTACTTTTAAATAATAAAACTTACAAAACTTTTGAGTAATACTATGTTTCGAGAATTTTATATTTTTCTTGCAGACGTTTATAGCAGTACTACAAAAAATTAATTAGTTGCGCAAGAAAAAAAACGCATGTTATTACTAATACGAATCAATTTAAACCAAAGTACCGGTATTATATTTGCGTTAGATAAAGATGCAAATTTATTACTAATATTAAATATTCAAAATGTGAATATAGTGGCTTCCCACCATCCCACCCCACATAACCATGTACACCACTCCGCCGCCGATAAAAAAGGGTCGTATTCCTTTGTATTCGCGCGCGTAGTGTACGACCTTAAGAGATTGTGCGCACTTTTCACCACGATATGTAGCATACATCAAACAAAATAAAAACAGCGTTTGCGATTGAATTAGCGCGGAGGCAAGTGGATAAACAAGAACACGAAACACAGAGGAACACCGGCGCACACTATGTACACGATGGGGTAGAGGGAAGAACTGTACACGAAGCACAGAAGGCCACGGACGTTGAAAAAGGACTAAATTAATGAAGGCAGCTAGCCATTCTGAAAAGCACGAACCACGGACGAGCACGCTACCATGAAAACTTGGAATGGCAAGAATATGATGGGAGCGTATGGATCACGGAAAGTAACTGAAGTAATGACACCCCAACATGCTGAAAAACACGGGCCACGGAAACGGTAAGGTGCACGGAAAGCAATTCTTCCATAACACCACGGTAGAACATGAAGCACAGACGATGAACCTAACACAAAGCCACAGGAGAGCATAAGCGGGAAATCACCGAGCATTGGAGCACGATACCAGGGTAGAGCCAAGCCACGGAGCACAGTGTTACGGTAGCTCACAATAGCTCGGACGACAGACCAACCACGATACCGCGAGATAATACGATTGCACGGACGGTGGTCCAGCCACTAAACCGTGAGATAACACGCAGCAACGGGAGTTATAGACGGCAAATCGCGGAGCCACAAAAGGCGATTCCACGATTGCACGGGCGGCAGATCAGCCACGGAAGCACCGGGGAGCGCTTTTGGATATCACGATTGCACAACGTGGATCAGTATGCCATTGTTGAATATAATAACACGGGAAACACAGATGCACTACGCGAGCACGAAAGCATAGGATAGCAGAAGTG
>NW_003303647.1:279443-282595 GCF_000142945.1 Phytophthora infestans T30-4 | reverse complement strand
ACAGCCAGGCGAGCTCCGCAGATACTTGATTATTTACATTTAGCTACGCAAAACCTGTCGTATGTACTGCAAATCGGGCACAGTAACCATTTATTTTCTAAGAGCTCTGCAAATAGAGATATTTATTATTATTAATGTAGACTTCACAGACCAGTATTTTGTAAGAGCTCTGGGATATTATTTTCCACACACTTTTCAAAGTAAAGACGATATTAATAGTATAAGCTTCACAGGCCGCATTGGTAAGAGCTCGGCGATGCTATTTTCCACAGACTTTCAAAAGTAGAGACGATAGAAATTTTTAATACTAAAGTAGGCTTCACAACCAGCGCTAGGGACTTTGCGAAATATATCTTTTTTACTTCACTTGACGCTCACCACTGCCACCGTGCAATGAAGGCGCGCGGCTGCACGGGCATTTCGCTATCTGCTCCCGTGCACCACACCCGATGAATGCATGCGCACACGGCACTTAGTCTTTAAGTCACTTTTATTGCATGTAAAGTATGTATTTGTTTAAAAATCTGATATTAATATATTATAGCAAAGCCAAAACGTTATTATCAACTTTTTAATATTTTATAAATAATAAATACCAGCCTTATATTTTCGTGCTATTGGCTAATATTTGGACGCGAGTAATTGGTTAAAACAATATATGTTGCTAACTTACTCACAGTTTGCAAAATGGTGGGCCCTACGTGCAAGCAATGCGAGGCGAAGATTGACCCGCTTCTGCTGAACCCGCAGCGGTCTACGACGGATTCCCGAGAGCGCTGCGTCTGCTGCGGGAAGCTGCAGTACGGCTACGCATTCCGTACAATCAGCGGACGGGACATCGTGCGGCGCTGTATTGCCTGCGAGAGCGGCCCAAAAGCGGTTAAGCTCTGGGAGAAAAGCTTCCACCACCTGATTCGGCCGAAGTGCGCCGCCAGGAAAGCCTGCCAAACGTCGAGAAGGTGATGGGCCCTCAAGAAGCAAAATAGACACAGCCGCCCTCGCAAGCTGACCGCCCGAAACGTCAGGTACATTGAGCAAAAGAAGAAGCAGAAGAGCAGGTGATTTGGATATACATCCTTATATCCCCTTACCCCGCATAGTTTTGTATACTGGCTGACGGTGCAAGGCTTGGGGTCGCACATACTGTAAGCTGACTGTGGCGCTACCAAGCGTGTTGACGCACCTATAGAGCGTAGCGCGTTTCATATAATAACTAGCACGAGGTATGTACTGTGTACCTCTGCAAGCTGGCCGTCCCTATCTGTATACGCGTCACCGTAGATGGCACGTACACTCGCTCACGTGGGCACACGCAAAAACATGTTATCTGGTACCATCAGCTCTTATAGCGCTCACAAATTTTAACCACAGTATTGAGTTGGGAACTACGTGCGACGAATAAGCTGCTGTTTACATAGATACTACCACTGCGTGACAGTGCAGACCGTACAGATGGACGTGGCAAGTCGATGTGGCTGTAAGTAGTACTGTACTTTAGTGCCCTGCCCATAATGACCGAAATAAGAGCTCGGTTGAGTCGCGGATGACTATAAGGTGTGCCCGCCTCGCGCGTATATATCGCGTTGGCTACTGCTAGCAGACGCGCGTTCAGCATACCTGTATCGCTGCAGTATGGCCTGTGTCCAGTTAGTGACCTGCTTGGTCATATAGACTGACACATCAGAAGCGTTAGCACCGTAAGCCACCACGACGACGCAAATGCACCGAGAAAGCGACAGTGGCCCTATGCATAGGTTGGGTATCACGAGCGCGTGGCAAATACACTCATTTACGACCTCGCGATAAATGCACGGACACATCAAAATAGCACGCCGAGCTGATAAGTAGGTAGCGAAAGTACTCCATCTAATGTACATGAACTATTATTCAATTCAAGTCTAACCATCACTGCGATCTGATACTCTGCCTACAGCCATATATCTTCGTATGTTGCAGCGGTCAGAAGAATGTGCACGCAGTGGTGCCTCTTCGTCCGATCTGGACGAGGCCTTTTGTCGTTCATATCGAACTCAGTGTAATGTCAGTCGGAAAGGATTTACGCCACTCTGTCAGTCAGTAGCTATACAAATAAGTCAGAAAGTACGTCAGCTATGCAAGTAAGATAAATGCATGCGGAAGATAGTGGAAATATCCTTCAGTAACATCACAAATAGCTCAGCAGAATAATTATAAAGCATAATATTGATGTTTGTGGCGACCATCGGCAAATACTACCTATCCTAAAAGATACTTCGCGCGCGGAGCTGATTAACATTGCTCTATTTGACCGTCGCAATCGATGATATGTGTCGACTGCCTCACGGCGATGACGTGCAGATGGGTAATATGTGTGAGTAGGCGTATTTATTCTAGCTACACTGGAATTCCTCACCGATCTACGTTATTTCGTAGCATCATTGATACAGACCCGTCTTCCGTACAGCATATATTAGCTTTGCAACCACGCGCGCCTCCGATTCGTGTCATTTTGGGAGCAATGCGCTCAAACGAGATTTTAGACAAAATCTTTCCGGGTAAGATGGTGCTCTTCTTGCAGATCACGTTAATCCCTGCTCGTGTCTACCATAACATGTGAGCACTAAGGATACTGTGTGCGGTGTTGTTTTGGAACGTAATATACGTAGATCACAGTATACATGTACTATATGTTGCTTCGCTTTGAGTAGAAATTCTAAGCCCACCGCAGCGCAGCGAGAGGTGGTCGGCCCTCTCTACACCAACCAACCATGCCCTAGCGTCCGCGGAGCCGTCGCCCAGAGAGCTAGTCGTTCCGTTTCTAACTTTCCAGCGCTCGGTCCGTCCGCCCGTCCGTCCGTCGCATTCCCCGACTGGCTGCTTTATCCTGCTTTCTCGCATGGTCTACACGCGGGCCTGTCTAATACAGTTTCCTCCCATCGTACCACCCGCGCGCTCCCTTATTTGACTCGGCCTAATTATGTCACGCATTACAAAAATATTCTAAAACCGTCTACACGATGAACCTCGCGCCTGAGATAGCGCATACCAGTCTGACCTGCGACACTGACTGGATTCTGTCGCAAGGATCGAGACCGCCTCTCTCCTTCGCGAGTGGGCCGTAAGTGAAAACAGTTTCTGCCGGAGCACGAAAGAGGAATCGATTGGGTTGCAAA
>NW_003303647.1:258108-260760 GCF_000142945.1 Phytophthora infestans T30-4 | reverse complement strand
TCTCCTGCTGCTGGTCGAGGTCATTCGAGACCTCCCGGGGCTCAACAATGGCACCCTCCTCTTCCTCTTCTTCCTCCTTCTCCTCCTCTTCATCCGAGGAGCCGAAGAGACTCTGATAGGAGCGTCGAGTCTCCTTCTCCTCGCGGAGTGGAGACTTAGAGGCGGTACGCTTCTTTGAGGGCTTGGCGCCTTCGGCTTTAGAGACCTTAGCGCGCGCAAGACCCTCGGCAAGCGAGAGACGTTTGCGAGGACTCCCTTCCTCATCGCCACCGGCTTTGGGAGTGCCCTTAGCCTTAACGGCCGGACTCTCAGAGCGCACAGAGGTCCTGGGACTGTGATCACCGTGATCACTAGCGGACGACTGCACGCTGTCTTCTTTGTGCTCACTGGGCACTGGGCTGTGCCCTCCCACAGAGCCCGCAGGAGCATCATGAGTGCTCTCGAACTCGGCATCGTCCTCACTGCCCGAGTTGAACTCATGTTCTACGAACCGAGGGTTCGGACGATTGTCTGAAGACGAGGGCGACGGACTGCGGCGCCTGCTTGCGCGCTTGTCCGCAGCCGCGTCACCCGAGGATCCGATCGCCTCGGAGGCCACCTGAGTAGCCTCCTTGAGTGCAGAGCCTTTGCCGTGAGGCTTAGTGCTCTTGGCCTGCGCCTTACCGGCTGCAGCCTTGGAGCGTGTCTTAGCACCGCTCTTAGCAGTGCCACGAGGCATGTTAACGGTCGAAGTGGAGACCTTGACGAAGAGCGCACAGGTTGCTGCTCGAGGCTCTAACTGTAAAGTGAGCCTCCGCCGCGCTCGCGCGGCCGAGTCGATGGTTTTCGACTTTGAGAATGAGAGTTTGTGACGAACATCTCTTCATTCTGATTGGTCGGTAAACCGAACCTAAGTGGGGGAGGATGTAACGGGGTACGTAGCACTAAGTGTACCCTGGTTACATGAAGTGTGACACTTCACACTTCAGGAGTATGACATGTCATACTCCGGGATATTTGGTACAAGGTACCAAGGTCATTCAAAACCAACCATTGGTTAAATGACATTGCATTTCTATCGGTAACTGATAGTTTGTATTAACCACAAACTTAACCTACCTATAAATATACTCAGTTTACAATCTACCTTATTTAGGTCACTTCGCTCTCTTTAATTAAAGAGGGGACCTGTGAACTGCCGTTCACTGAGAGTTTGTATACTCTCGGAAGATAACTTCCTCTAGCGCAAGGTGCTGTGTGACCCCGTCACAAACGGGGTACAATCCAGTGTGCCCCATGTTACAGAAAGAGTGACCCGTCACTCTTGTTGACACCTGATACACGGTACCAGGTGCTCTCGGAACCAGTCAGTGCATGACTACTTAGCTCCACTATAGGTAACCTCTAGTTTGTATGAGACCCAAGCTTATCTTACTTATAAATACATCAGTCTTAAAGCTACTCTTCTAAGTAGCAAATCGTTCCCTTTGAGGCCGGGAACACGTGGACTAACGTTCACTCGGGTAGTTAATACCCTTAAGCACTTCCTCTGTGCAAGGTGCTGTGTGACCCCGTCACACTTGGTAGCACTCGTAGTCAATCCAACACCATCGCGGGTAGATTGAACTACCTGAACCCTCTGTGCGCTCAGCGTTTGAGCCACGATGGACCGAAGCGAGTTTCCTCGCTTGAACGACTCACAGTACGAGTCTGTTCGGAAGATGGGAGGCATCTTTGGACAAGATGTCCTTCGCAGCTTGGCGGCGGCGACGCCTGCCGAGCAACAAGAGCGCGTGACCGCGTTTGAGATCTACGAGCGTGGTCTCATCGCTCACGTCCGCGGGAGCTTGGAGGCCACGATGGCCGCTCCCCAGGCAACCAGGCCTAAGCCGGTGTGGCTGAAGGTCCCCGCGTTTGAGGGGAAGGAAGGAGAGAACCTTCACTTCTGGGTCCGTGAGGTGGAGATTGCCATGAAGGCGGGTCTCATCTCGGACGAGCCAGTTCGGGTGGCGTTTGCCCTGTCCAACCTTGGTGGACGTGCCAAGCACTGGGCATACACCAGGGAGACTACATCTCCTGGATGCTTTGCATCCTGGGCTCAGCTGTGTGAGCAGCTTCGAGCCGCGTTCCTACCGGCGAACAACGAGTTCCGCCAGCGCTCACGCTTTCTCGCGTGTAAGCAAGATAAACGTGAGCTGCAGGAGTACGCGCAAGAGATGCGCACGTTGGTGGCATCTCTGGCAGGGAATCCTCTGCCTGAAGACATTAAGACAACAGTCTTCATGGACGGCCTGAAGGTCGGTCCTGCTCGCACCCAGCTATTCCGGGTGCAAGCGACAACTATGGAGGAGGCGATTCGAATCGCCCTCCAAGAAGAGTACAGCCACAAGCAGGCTGGTACTCTTCGAAAAGAGGAACATGGCCACGATGAGAATGGCGTTCCTCGGGAGGCGGAGCATCGCAGCAATGACGCTGTTGCTCCTGCTGTCACGCAGCCCCGTTGATGCCGGTGCGTACAGCGAGCCCGAGCCCATGGACTTAAAGCTCAGCCGAGAAGCTTGGTTCCGCTGCTATGAATGCAGCGGACATGGACACTAACAAGCGTGTGGTGTCCTTCGCTAGTCCCTCGGGAAGAAGAACGGCTCGTGGGCTCCAAGTCCGGTGGCGCAGGCC
>NW_003303647.1:244631-257554 GCF_000142945.1 Phytophthora infestans T30-4 | reverse complement strand
GCAGAAGCGTCACGGAGCTGTCAACGGCGTCGACAGCTTCTGCGTACAGCAAGACCATGCTCCGCTGCGGCCAATGCCCACGGGGCGTGGGTCCTTTTGCCCGGCGTGTGGACCCTGCTACACCAGCAGCGTCCCAACGCCGAAGGTCGTCGCGCCGTACGGGCTTCGACAGTGGTTATGCCTTTAAGCGCTAACCAGGTGGGTAACTCAGGACCACACGGTCGCCCAGACCTTAACTGAAGAGGAAGGCGCTGAATGCGCTTTCTGTGTGGATACCACACGCAGTCGCCCCAGACTATAACTGAAGAGGAAGGCATGACCATGCTTCCTGTGTGGGTAACACAGTACCACACGCAGTCGCCCAGACTATAACTGAAGAGGAGGCATTGTCCGTGCTTCCTGTGTGGGTAACACAGTGCCACACGAGGTCTCGAGTGCCTCTGATGTCGTCAACGAGACATCACGACGTGGGTAACAAAGTGCTACGTCACGTCAGCCGCCGCAAGTCGGGTCTGAACCTTGTTCAGGCCGACGTCGCTTCAAACGACTCGGAGTCCAGGGCCCGGACTCCTCTGACTCGGTCGGTGGACACCAACTCTGTCCGGTGTTTGGGCGGGCCTGCCACGTCAGCTGATCCCAACACCGAAGGTCGTCGCGCCGTATGCGCTTCGACAGTGGTGGTGCCGAAGGGCATTCACCAGGTGGGTAACATAGGTCCCCATTGCGGGTAACAAGTTCCGCAAGCAGCGAAGCTGCTTAAGGAGACCGACATTCGGTGCTCCGAGCGTGGGTAACAAAGTTCCACGCAAGGTCACTCAGACGATAACTGATAAGGAAGTCGCTGTATGCGGTTCCGGTGTGGGTATCAGCGTTCCACACAACCAAGGTGGGTAACATAGTTCCACACCCAAGGCGGGTAACATAGCTCCGCAAACAGAGCCATTGGATCGAGACGCGAGGCTGTCTTGGCCTCGCCAGACGTGAGCAACTCGCTCGACGTCAAGTCGCGCAGACTCAAACTGCTGACACGAAGGCTGTGTGCCTTCGGTCGACACGGCCGACGCGGTCGTTCATACCGACGCAGTGCACAGGGCGGAGAGCCGTCGCGCCTGCCAGTGGCTATCCGAAGCCACGCGAGACTCAGTAGTCTCGAGGTTAAGTGGGGGAGAGGCTCGGAAATACCTTTCCTCCCTGACCTTCCAAGAGGCAGGTAGCCGTCGTGCTGCCAGTGGCTATCACAAGCCACGAGAGACTCAATAGTCTCAAGTGTAAGTGGGGGAGAGGCTCGGAAATACCTTTCCTCCCTGGTCTTGAGGCAAGACCAAGGTCCTTACGGAACCAGGCGTCGATGTACATCGACTGCAGGCTGGAGGCGAGCAGCCGGGCTAGAGCTGCGGTGGCTCTAGCCGAACAAGACATAGTGGCGAAGAAAGCCACTGACGCAAGGTGCCTCGGAATCGCTGAGCGAATCAGCAGTGTTGGGGTTGCAAGCAATCACACACGAGGCGAAGCGCGGGCCTAGTGCAATCAACGCACTGGTCCCTTGGTCATGAACGACCTGTCGAGTAGGGTGAACGGAACGTCTCGCCCGCCGACAGAGCGGTTGCGGTACGTGATGTATGCAACGCGCCGGGTATAATGGGCCGTGGAGCCATAACCCAAGTGTGGTGTGAGTGCACACACAAGGTGGTCGAGGCAAGGCACGCAGTCGTAACTGGTGCCGCGCCGAGCATGACACCGTGGTGATGGCAGCTTGCCTCACCATGGGTTGGTACCCGTGAGCACTCGGTGTCAATGCCAGACACCAACGCCGCAGTGGCATGGTGGTGAGATATGCCCCACCACGGTCGGGTACCATCAAGGTACATGATGTCTGTGACATACACTGGTATAGGTGCAAAGGATATGCACCATACCACGACCCGATGCGCTCTGGACGCTGTGAGTCAACGCACGTACCGTGCATCGGCACTGGCTGCTGTCGAGCAGCCTGCCAGGAGCTCCACGTAATGAACTCGTCGTGTATGACACAATGAAGTGCACGGAGCACTTATGGTAGCTGTGGTACGTGTCGTACACAGCGTACCTCGTGTACGGGCCCATGGACCTGTACACCGTGCTTGCACACGCGTCGTGCATGATGTGAGCACTGGCCATGAATCCGTTCAGGCGACAGCACAGCAGAAGCTGTTGCCACCAAACATGGCAACCTTGAGGTGGGCGTACCGCACCAAAAGTCAGTACCCTACGGTACATGGTGTCGATGGGAGATACCAACATCACGGTTGTGTACCGTCACGGTACACGGTGTCGATGAAGGACACCTACGCGCCGTGGGTATGGTGACCAAGATGCGAAGAGAGCGTGGCAGAAGCTCTGCCCGCAAGGATGGATCCTTGCTGGAGCCAAAGGCATGACCCGAGGTGAGCTGAGAGCTCAGTCTAGTGCTGGGGAAGGTGTTGCCCTTCCCGGGTCGTCCCTCGCGGGAGACAACATGCTCCGGACGCGTTCGCGAGGTCTGTCGTGTCCTCAGCGTGCGAGCTGTGGGCGAATGCCACACGTTCGGATGCTTTTGCAACCTATGCCAAAGCACTGTACGCGCGTTAGCGCAGGAGCTAAGGCAACTCTGAGTGTAGGCTTTGCGGCCAGCACAGTTGTGAGCATAGGGATGCAAATCCCAGTGAGCTTTAGAAGCACAAGTCACCGTGGGTGTGACTGAGAGCCGCACCAGGCTTAAGGCTGCTCAGTGTGAGAATTCACCTTTGGGTGTTTTAATTATCTCACTTCTGATTTAATAATCTGTTGTGATTGGAGAATCAGGTGATTCTCAGTTAAGTGGGGGAGGATGTAACGGGGTACAATCCAGTGTGCCCCATGTTACAGAAAGAGTGACCCGTCACTCTTGTTGACACCTGATACACGGTACCAGGTACTCTCGGAACCAGTCAATGCATGACTACTTGGCTCCACTATAGGTAACCTCTAGTTTGTATGAGACCCAAGCTTATCTTACCTATAAATACATCAGTCTTAAAATCTACTCTTCTAAGTAGCGAACCGTTCCCTTTGACGCCGGGAACACGTCGCCTAGCGTTCACTCCGGTAGTTAATACCCTTAAGCACTTCCTCTGTGCAAGGTGCTGTGTGACCCCGTCACACAAGGAGTTCCCGTTCAAACTCAAGCGTAAGCAGTTCCCCGTGCTTCCAGCGTTCGCCAAGACTATCAACAAAGCCCAAGGACAATCGATCCACCACGTGGGTATATACTTGGAATCACTGGTCTTCGCACATGAGCAGCTTTATGTGGCGTTGTCGAGAGTGACTTCAAGGAAGGCGATCAAGATTGCTGTGGACCCAGAGGCCACCGATGAGGACAGGAAGTGTAATGGGGTACGTAGCCCTAAGTGTACCCTGGTTACATGTTGACACGTCACACTTCAGAAGTATGACACGTCATACTTCAGGATATTTGGTACAAAGTAATAAGGTCGTTCAAAGCCAACCATTGTTTAACGACATTGCATTTCTATAGGTGAATTAGCTTGTATTAAACCCAAGCTTTATCTACCTATAAATATACTCAGCTTACATTCTACCATAATTTGGTCACTTCGCTCTCCTATGAATAAAGAGGGGACCTGTGAACTGCCGCTCACTGAGCGTTTGTATACTCTCGGAAGCTAACTTCCTCTAGCGCAAGGTGCTGTGTGACCCCATCACACTTGGTAGCACTAGTAGTCAATCCACGCCACCGCGGGTAGACTACCTGAACCTCTCCGAAGATTGTTGCCATGGACAGGAACGACTTCTCCCAAATGAACGACTCTCAGTTCGAGTCGGTTCGGAAGATGGCAGGCATCTTCGGGATGGAGGCCCTGCAGAGCCTGGTGGTGTCAACACCGGCCGAGCAGCTCGAGCGCGTCAATGCCTTCGACGCGTACGAGCAGAGCCTCATCGCGCATGTGCGGGAGAACCTGCAGGCTCCGGCGGCGAAAGCAAATCCGCCTCACCCGAAGCCAATGCGGCTGAAGGTTAAGCCGTATGAAGGGAAGGAAGGCGAGAACCTTCACTTCTGGGTCCGAGAAGTAGAGCTCGCGATGGACGCGGCTCTGATCTCGACCGAGCAACTTCGTGTTGCTTTTGCACTCTCCAACCTTAGCGGCCGTGCTAAGAGTTGGGTCTACACACGGGAAGCAACATCCTCTGGATGTTTCACATCCTGGGCTCAGCTGTGCAAACAGCTCCGAGCCGCGTTTCTCCCGGCGAACTACGAGTACCACCAGCGTTCGCGCTTCCTCTCGTGTGAGCAAGGGAGGCGTGAGCTGCACGAGTACGTGCAAGCGATACGGAAGGGCACGGCGTCCCTAGCGGGAAACCCACTCAGCGAACACATCAAGATGACTGTGTTCATGGACGGCCTTCGAGTGGGCCCCGCACACACTCAGCGGTTCCGGGTGCAGTCAAACACCCTTGAAGAGGCGATTCAAGTGGCTCTTCAAGAAAAGTACAGCCATCGCTAGGCGCGTACGCCGGCCTCAGCGTGGCCTGGGAGTTCCTTGTCGGCTCCCGGTCGAAGAAGCCCCAACGGACCAGTTCCCATGGAACTCGGGTCCGCCGAACAGCGTGACATCCGTTGCTTCGGCTGCGGGAAGATGGGCCACTTCAAGCGCGACTGTCCCGCGGAAAGACTCCGCAGACGGTCCTTCCCCAAGCCCGTCCTCTATGGTCGCTGGCAGAAGCCAGGATCTCGGGGACAGGGGAACACCGGGAACCAATAGGGGCGGGGCGCCCTACTGGGGAAGAACTAAGTCTTCGTGATGGGTGCGCGGGTGGCGCGTACCACGGGGACAGCCCCTGAGAGTCTTCGCACTCTCGAATCGGCGAAGAGCAGCGGCGGGTTGCTCGTAGTACACGGATGTGTACGGGGATACGATCATCCCTTTAGAATCTTGATCGATTCTGGGGCGTCGAAGGATTTCGCACGCCGCCAGATGGTTGCTCGCAACAGCAACAAGCTGTCCGATGCTTTGAGAGAAAGCAAGGTCAACGGGACGGGGTCAGTGCGACTGGCCGACGGAAAGGTCGTCACTGTCCCCAACGTCCAAGTGGATCTGGCCGTCAAGTTTGAAGATTTTGACAGCCTCGAACAGCTCACTGTTCTCGATATGGATCCATATGATATGATCCTGGGCATGCCCTGGCTTGAGAAGCACGAGCCCTGGATCGACTGGCGAGGCAAGGCAATCGGTGCCAGCCGCCCTGCGCAGTCCGACAGAGCATTATTGAGTCATGTTCCCACCTCTGTCAGGACCCGGGGCGCCCGCAAGGCTGCCAGGGTACCAAAGCAACCGGCAGATGCTTGGGAGTTGTCGACGTATATGACGACTCCGAGGATGTTTTGATGGTGGCAGCACCCAGAAGAGCTGGCCAAGTGGGTAACTTAGGTCCACAGGCGGGTAGCTTAGTTCCGCAGACAGCTGCAGCTGTCACGAACACCGAGAACAGCGTGTTCAGAGTGGGTAACAAAGTTCCAGTCACGGTCGCCCAGACCTAAACTGAAGAGGAAGACGTCGAACACGCTTCCTGTGTGGTATCCACAGTACCGCACGAGGCCACGAGTGCCTCGGATGTCGTAGCGCCGACATCCCTAGACGTGGGCAGCAAAGTTCCACGTCACGGTCGCCGTCGTCAACGACGCCACCGCCGCCGCCTCAAGTCGGACCGATCGACGTCACTTCAAGCGACTCGGAGTCCAGGGCCCGGGCTTCTCCGACAAGGCCGGTGGAAGAGTGCTATCACATCTTCGATGGCGAGACCGGTTTACCCGTCAAGGCATTTGGTGTCCACTTGGAACCGTTGCCAGAGGTTGCAAAGATACTGAACCTCGAGGAAATGACGGTCGAGTCTTTCCTGGCCAACCTCAAGGCTGGAGAGATTGCTGCGATGTTGCTCATGAGACCTGAGACCACTCGGGAGGAGCTGAATGCCTCCTCGGTCTTGGATGAGAACGTCCTGGAAGACCTAAACAAACAGCGTCAGGCGCGCTTGGGTTCTGAGATCCTTAAGAATCCCAAGGATCCGGTGTATCCTTTGGTGACGGAGTATGCGGACGTGGTAAACAAACACCACCGACCCAACTCCCACCGGATCGAGGCGTATGGCATGAGATTGATCTCGTGCCTGGCACAATGTATTGTGTCACGAGGCAATGGCCTCTCCCGCGCGAGCAGTGCGAGGTCATTGATGCCTTCTTCGCCGCGAAAGCGAAGGCAGTCATGGTGCCCGAGTCGAAAACCCCGCACTCGACGCCGACTTTCTGCGTTCGGAAGCCGAACGGAAAGTGGCATCTAGCTCATGCTTACAACAAGCTGAACAACGCGACGGTGCCGGCCCAAACAGCAATCCCACGAAAGGATGTGTTGTTGAACAACATGACCGGGAGCGTACTGTACAGTGCGCTGAATTTAGTAGACGGATACTACCAGATCCTAATGCGGGAGAGTGACATCCCGCTCACCGCGGCAAGCACTCCAAGCGGAATGCTTTGGGAGTGGCTCGTCATGCCGCAGGGCTTGTCTAACGCCCCGGCGACGTTCAATCGCCTGGTGACGCAATTGTTCCGCCCTTTGCGTACCTTCGTACAGACGTACTTCGACGACATATTCGTCCATAGCCGTGCCGAGGGAGGCAAGACGGCCATGGAGGTGCATCTAGGACACCTCCGTCGAGTGCTGGACGTAATGCGAGCAAACAAGCTCTACGCCAACATCGACAAGTGCGTTTTCGCGTCACCAGAGATTAAAGTTCTCGGTTGCTTCGTAAGCAGCGTGGACGTTCGGGCTGACCCAGACAAGGTCAAGGCCATCGCAACATGGCCAACGCCCCGATCCCAGAAGGATCTTCATAAGTTGTTGGGTTTGGCCAACTACCTTCACAAGTACAGCGCAGGGTACACGGGCTTCGCTAAGCCCTTGTCGAGCCTCCTTCAGAAGGACGTCGACTGGCGCTGGGAGCAAGAGCACCAGGATGCTTTTGACAGCATCAATGTCAGTCTCCAAGAGGCCCCTGTCCTGGCCCTGCCGGACGAGACGAAGCCGTTTAGCGTCGTCTGCGATGCCTCCGATTACGCCATCGGATGTGCATTGCTGCAGGCCGACACGGCTGGACATGAACGAGTCATCTCGTTCCAGTCCAGGCAGTTCAAATCCGCCGAGCGGAACTACCCTGTCCACGACAAGGGGCTCCTGGCAATGAAATATGCCCTTGTGAAGTTTCGTGTTCACCTTCTGGGCTTTCGGCCCTTCGTGATCTACACAGATCACGCATCCTTGAGGACGGCGACTAACTCGCCTCACCTCTCCCAAAGGATGGCGAGGTGGCTGTCCTTCTTCGCAGAGTACAACTTCCGCGTCGAATGCAAGCCGGGCAAGCTCAACGTGCTTGCGGACGCCCTCTCTCGGCGTTCTGACTATGAGTTGGCCCACATCACACGGGTGACAACATATCTATATGATCGGATACGCATGGCGTATCGGGACGATGAGGCTGTCGCGCCTATCGTCAAGTTCCTCATGGCAGGAACGAGCGCGAAGTCCGACTGGCTTTCGTCGCGACAGCGCTCACGGCTCCACCGATATGAGTTGAAGGATGGCCTCCTCTATTACCGGGTGGAGCCCAATGAACCTCCACGGGTGGTCGTACCCAACGACGAGGATCGGAAGTTCGATATCCTGGCGGAGGCGCACGACGTGCCCTTCAGCGGCCATTTAGGCCTCGAGAAGACCTTTCTGTCGGTCTCGCAGTCCTTCTGGTGGACCCACATGTACAAGTGGGTCGCCCGGTACGTTAAGACATGCGAAACATGTCAGCGGGTCAAACTCGCAGGGCACTCTTCGGCTCCACTACAGAGCCTGCCCGTACCGGCTGACTGTTGGAAGTCGATGAGTCTTGACTTCATGTTTGGGCTTCCCGCCGACGGACAACACCGGAATTTTGGTGTTCGTGTGTCGGCTGAGCAAGATGTACCATCTTGCTCCGGTTCCCGTCACTATTACGGGCGAACAAACCGCAAGGTTGTTCGTTGATGGCGTGTTCCGCTATCACGGTCTCCCGGGACGATTGTTTCGGACCGAGACCCGCGGTTCATGGCTGCGTTTTGGAAAACGCTGTTCCCTTTACTGGGAACTCGTCTGCAGATGTCCACTGCGGACCATCCGCAGACAGACGGCCAGACAGAGCGCGTCAATCGAGTGCTCGAGGACACTCTGCTCAGTGTGTACGCGGCAGCGCCACGTACGGGGTCGACGCAGCTTCCAGTTGTTGAGTTTGCGCTCAACAACGCGGTGCACGCGTCCCCGGGGCTCACGCCGTTCTACTTGAACGGCTTCCGTCACCCCAGAGAGCCTCTCACTCTTCGAGGAGACACTGACGCCTCTAGTCGAAGTGGGGGAGAGGCTCGGAAAGCCCTTTCATCCCAGGTTTCGGATGTGAGACCAGTTTCACTGCGGAAACAAGTGGAATCCTTTATGGATACCAAGCTGAGCGTTGTCGGCAGGGTCCGCGATGCCATGGCAGCGGCCCAAGATAAACACTCCGACAAACATGGAAGAGGAAACTAAAGTGTATTTAAAGTGGGGGACTTAGTGCTACTAGACACGAGAACCCTACCCCTTGACACTGTCAGCTCTGTCGGCAGCAACAAGCTGAAGCACCGCTTCATCGAACCATTTGCAGTCCTGGCCAGGCATGGTGCATCGTACACCATCGACCCGCCAAAGTCAATGACGACGCACCCGACGTTCTATGTTGGACGTCTTAAACGGTACTTTGATCCGCAGGGGATTGCTGACTCGCAGACCCACCATGGCCCAGCTCCTCAAAGCGAGGGCGGGTCACAGACGTCGACGAAGGCGTCGGAGCAAGCCTCGGTCGGAACGGCAAGGCTGCGGTCAAGGCCGTACGCAGGAGGGGCTCCGTTCGAACGGAACCCGGAGCCATACGCCGAGTACGCTGAGTACGCCGGGTACGCACCATACGCGTACGTCTGGGAGTGTGCCGCAGGCGGCTCCGGACGTGGCAACAGAGCCTCGATCCGTCGGATCATGCGAAAGGCCTCGTCCAGATCGGACGAAGAGGCCCGCCGATCCACCCGCAGATGCAGGCTCGTGACCTCTCGCTCCAACAGGTCCAGGCGGCCCGCAAGGCGAGCGAGCTCGCTCTGATTCTTTGCCTGGGCGGCAGCATCACCGCCAGTCCCAAGGCCAATTGCAATCTCAAGCACGAGGACACGTTGACGGAGGCGGTCAACCTCAGGGCTCTGTGTCGGACCCGCAGCCGGAGCACTCGGACGAGAGTGGCGTTCGGGAGGCGACGAGTACTCGTACTCGTACGAGGGCACCTCTGCCCCTGCTTAACCGGAATGGAGAAGTCCACTTCCACGTGGAGCGGATCCTCCAGGAGCAACGGCGTCGCGGTAAGCGACAGCTCCTCGTGAAGTGGAGGGGTTATACCCACTCCGAGAACTCGTGGGAGCCGATTGAACGGCTCCTGAGTGACTGCCCGAAGGCTGTCGCAATCTGGGAACAGAAGCGGCGGCAGCTTCATAAGTAGTCCGGGGCTTCTTGCCCGAACGGGGTACGGACGATGAATACATTCCGTACACGCGCTCATCGTGAGCGCTGGAAGCCGCGCGCTTCAGGATGTCCCTTGGCAGCATGTGCTTACCGACCAAGTGGGCAAACCTCACACGAAGATCACGCTGGTCCAGGGTGCGGGACAGCAGCTGATCTTCATGGAGTTCCCGTAACTCCGTGGGTGAGTACTTGAGAGACTCCACCCATGCCCAGAACATGTCCTCACAAGAACTCCACGTGGGACAGTTCTCGGGCATAAGCCAGGGGTATCCCCAAGAGGATAGAGACCACCCCGGGTCTCGGGCTTCTTACGACAAGTCGTGAAGTCCTTAAGGGGAATGCGGTGTGGCGCGAGAAGCACACACCGAGCAGCCTCCAAGTTGTCAACGAACAACTGTTCTTTCTGAACAAGGGCACGTTCGTAAATGCCCCTAGAAGTGTGGCCGCCCACTAGGCCACGAGAAGCGACGAGAAGCTCTAAGAAGAGGTTATCCCAGAGCTCTCCTCGGGAGGCCAATACCCTCTTTAGTTGATGGCAGCTCCCTGGCTGACGGGTGCCACCACCGAACCCCCACGCACACGCTGGGCAGCTAGGAAATCCTCCTGCTGCTGGTCGAGATCGTTCGAGACCTCCCGGGGCTCAGAGATAGCACCCTCCTCCTCCTCTTCTTCCTGTTTCACCTCCTCTTCATCCGAGGAGTCGAAGATGCCCCGATGGGAGTGTCGAGACTCCTTCTCCTCGCGGAGTGGAGACTTTGAGGCCGTACGCTTCTTTGAGGGCTTGGCGCCTTCGGCTTTAGAGGCCCTAGCACGCGCAAGACCCTTGGCAAGTGAGAGACGTTTGCGAGGATTCTCGTCCTCATCGCCACCAGCTTTGGGAGTGCCCTTAGCCTTGCCGGCCGGACTCTCAGAGCGCACAGACGTCCTGGGACTGTGATCACCTTGATCACTAGCGAGCGACTGCACGCTGTCGTCCTTGGGATCACTGGGCACTGGGCTGTGCCCTCCCACAGAGCCCGCAGGAGCATCGTGCGTGCTCTCGGACTCGGCTTCGTCCTCACTGCCAGAGTCGAACTCACGTTCTACGAACCGAGGGTTCGGACGGTTGTCTGGAGAGGCCGAGGGCGACGGGCTGCGGCACTTGCTTGCTCGCTTGCCCACAGCCGTGTCACCCGAGGAACCGATCGCCTCGGAGTCCACCTGAGTAGCCTCCTTAAGTGCCGAGCCTTTGCCGTGAGGCTTGGAGCGTGTCTTCTCACCGCTCTTTGCAGTGCCACGAGGCATGGTAAACGATCGAAGTGGGAACCTAGAAGAAGAGAGCACAGGCTGCTGCTCGAGGCTCTAACTGTGAAGTGAGCCTCCGCCGCGCTCGCGCGGCCAAGTCGATGGTTTTCGACTTTGAGAATGAGAGTTTGTGACGAACACTTCTTCATTCTGATTGGTCGGTAAACCGAACCTAAGTGGGGGAGGATGTAGCGCGGTACGTAGCCCTAAGTGTACCCTGGTTACATGAAGTGTGACACGTCACACTTCAAAAGTATGACACGTCACACTTCAGAAGTATGACACGTCACACTTCAGAAGTATGACACGTCATACTTCAGGATATTTGGTACAAAGTACCAAGGTCGTTTAAAGCCAACCATTGGTTAACGACATTGAATTTCTATAGGTGACTTATAGTTTGTATTAGACCCAAACTTTATCTACCTATAAATACACTCAGTTTATATTCTACGTTAATTTGGTCACTTCGCTCTCTTTTGAATAAAGAGGGGACCTGTGAGCTGCCGTTCACTGAGAGTTTGTATACTCTCGGAAGATAACTTCCTCTAGCGCAAGGTGCTGTGTGACCCCGTCACAGGAACGTACACACCAACAATATTGTGTACAGAGAGATCTTTGGAACGCGGACTTGGTAGGCCACTTAATGCATATAATACATTTAGCTTTGATTTTGAAATGGTTTTTAATTTGCCGCAGCGCAGCGCAGCGGGGGCGGTCAGACTACACCGACCAACCATGCCCTAGCGTCCACGGAGCGGGAGCCCAGAGCGCTAGTTTACCGCCTCCTAACCTTGTAAGCTGTCTGTCGGTTCGTCCGTCTGTCAACCCGTCCGTCGCTTTCCTTCTTCCTGCTTTGTCCGGCCTTTTCGCATGGCTACATTCGGCCTGTCTAATGCATTTACGTCCCTTCTTACCGACCGCGCCTATCTTTCTGACTCAACATCACTATGCCAAAATTACAATTAAAGCCAAAAAGCGGACACAATTAACTCGCACCCTGATTGGACAATATTTAAAAAAAATCAAAACACAAAATTGGATTTCTGGGCGACGGTGCGGCGAGGACAAGGTGCGCTGGCTGTATAATAGCAACAGGGTGGTTTTAGATGTATGTACGGGCGTGGGGCTCCTTGACCTACTATATATTCAAGAGAGATCTCTCAGGATACAGTCTGAGGCTTGCCTCGAGACTCCAAAGTGGCATGGCAGTTAGTAGCGATAGCAATCAGGTTGGGGTGGGTGTGACTGGAAGCGTCTACCACCATGCACGCGCCTAGGGGTCCTAGCCCCACCGCGAGTGTCCACGCTCCAAAAGCGAGTGGCGCGTGCTGCCAATTGGCCAAACCGAAGCTGCAGACACATGAAGAAGAGTCGTTACGGTCCCGCAATACAGAGGTGCTCTTAAAGTGTGAGCTCCCACATCAAAACACACTTTGCGAGAGCACTTCTGGCGGGGCGGAAAGGAATGCAGCAGTCGGTCTCACAAGAGCAAGGGCCCAAGACCAAGTGCAAGGACAGCTCAAGAACAAGAGATCAAGACAAAAAAAACACTTTTAAGAACATGAGTGAGCCCCGCGCCTGTACACTTAACTAGCATAGCATCAGAATAGACCGTTTTAGAGCTTTTTCGGAACTGGGTGAGCCCCGTGAGGCGCTGGGTCGTTCTCGGACACCCTGCCCATACTACTGACATGACCGGAAGGGCGGGACGGTATCGAACAGACCTGGGCGGCCACTCAACAGGGCTGAGGCAACCGATTTCGTACCCAAGAGGCAACAGCGCGGTGCGGCGTCTGAATTACCATGTACAGCTGCTTGGTCCACAGCCGTGCAAGGTAATTTGGACCCGCGGACCGTGAGCTGAGGGCTGTAGCACGTCGGCCAAGGGGGGGGGGCTAAGCTAAAGCTGACTGGACCAACAAGCTGCCTGGAGTGACGATGCCCCTAAGTTGTTTGTAATCCGAGGAGCCAGGATGGAAATGACAGTGGTGTGTTCTATTCACA
>NW_003303647.1:242616-244379 GCF_000142945.1 Phytophthora infestans T30-4 | reverse complement strand
ACTTTTGCTTTTGCAATGTATTCACGTGCTCGAGTGTCATACCGTTAATTTCGTTTTGCCTTAGCATCCTGACTCTTGTAGCCAGCCATGCGCTTAGCGGGAAATTGGAATGCGTTAGCAGGTTTCTTATCCAGATATTGGAGATTATTGAAGCAGGTCTGATACATGACCTTCTCTGAAAGACCAGGTAGAGACACTCCATCTGCAAACACATCCAGATCGAAGCACTTAAATTGCTCTCGCTGAGCCTTGATATCGAAGCGCATAAATAGCCTCACTACGTCGAAATTATTGTACCAGATCAGTAGGACTTTGATCGATTTCATCTCGTAGTAATCCCACACGAATTTCACTCGTTCGTAGTCATCGCTGGTGATGCTAGTTTCACGGAGCTTGCTATCAAAAGCTGACATAGGCGGGATAGCCGTCTGGTTTAGTACATTGAACGCGGTGATGTACTCGTAAGGAAAATACCCCTACCATGACCACGGACACATCTAATTTTGTCATCGCATTTGCAGCCACCGAGATATGTTGTAAGATTCGTTTTGTAGCTGGTACCAGCTGGTACATAGTTAGTGATATCAATCATTTTCATGTCCGCTGTAGCAATGCACATGTAGCTGGGGGTTCTGATGACAGATTTTTGGTTGTCGATACCAATTACGGAGAACAAATCCTTCTTAATCAAGTTAATATCGTATCGACCAGAATTGAAGCCGAACAGGTACCTGGTCAAGCTGCTGTTTCAGTTTCCCATAATCAGACCTTTGTTTACTAAAACCAAGACTGATATGGAAGTGGAAGAAGTTATCATATCCTCCCTCCGTTAATCCAGCTCTCCACATCAGACATCTTGTACTTTTTATCAGAATTAGCACCTGGGACTTCCATACCTGTCAGATCATGTGCATTGATGTTTTTTTGCAGAAGCGACTTATACTTATCGACATTGTACTGTTGGATCTTCGCCGATACATCACCAATGTATTTGAACATATTCATAAGCAAAATCTTGGGGTCGTCATTTACAAAGCAACGCACCCCCTCGGTTAAACTATCAGCTACTAATACCGACACAGGAATGTGTTCGTTCGTTAAGACAGTATTATTCCCGTGTTGAGTCGCGGTAGGTTTAAGAATGGCCTCAAAGTCATTAACGCTGAAGTGATCGATGTAATGGTCAGCATCCTGGATGGAATACTTCGTAAGCAGCGGTCGTATCGTGTTCTAAGCCGGTTTGTATATAGTTGGCTTGGTGGGGAAGATCTCAATATTCACAAGCTCGCACTGGTTTTTCTGTGCGAGCTTGTGAATATTGAGATCTAATCGACTACGATTTTTAAGTCTTTCACCACTAACGAAAATCATTTCACACTGGGGCACTGATACTTAGTCTGAAGCATACCGGTGTTTTTGATGTAGAGAGTGTGATTCTCGTGTGATAGAATATCCATAGCTTCATACCTATTGTTCGACCTATGAATGCTTTCAACATTTTCGGTAGCTACATCCATGCTGTATACGTTAAAACCGAGTTGTAAGCAGGCCTCGACCTCATCGAGCTGTAGTAGGTCAATAGGCTTGAAGCTTCTAAATAGACTCAGCGTATACTTAATCCCCTTAAAAAAGCAGTAGCGCTTGAATGCATCCTTCACCTGAGCCTGTATGCTGCTGAGGATCCTTCTTGGTGCTCTGGAATTTGTGCTAGGCGATGCAGTGGAGAGCCGCACATGTTGTTAGTCTTGGGGAAGTTGATTGAA